>NW_008751978.1:559047-561695 GCF_000715545.1 Opisthorchis viverrini | reverse complement strand
TACTGCCCCGCGCTGAGAACATAAAGAGCAGTGCTACACCCTTTTTTCACTTGTGCCTTTCAGGTGAACGACAGCCACTGACCAACAAGAACAAAACCGACCCGGGAAACTTGGGCAAAAGCCTCGATTCTGTGTATCAATCCGTGAATCCGTGAAAATCCGTGAATTACTGAACTGAATATTTTTTATCCTTTCTGCTTAAGGTCGGTGCGCGCTCTATGAAAAGTTGGTTGCCGTTGGTGAGATGAACGTAAGTTTCAGATTTTCCCCCAAGCATCAGACCCTCTCGCGCCCAAAAGATGACATTTTCTCCCCTGCTACGTAATTTGTTTTTGTGGAGCGAAGGTTCTCCCAGGTACGCAATAACTAGCAATTGCATATGTCGACGATTTGTGTCTAGTATATTCTGCCCCTACGACTTCTAACCATAGGTTAGCTAAGTTTATCCTTATGAACAATATGTTACTCATTCACCGACCCAGTCAGCATGGTGTTGCTAACAGTATTGCATGCTCAGTGAGTAGTTTTACACCCGTCACTTCAAAGCGCGGGGACTATCGTAGACCAGCAGGCAGCTGAGCGCCTATCGAGCTTTGTGCCATACATGGTGTGATCGGGCTTTTCTGTTGAAGCTTTCCGAATTATCGCCCAGAATTTTTAAGTTAGAAGTTGCCAGAACACCTAAGTGCTACTTCAAAACTTCAAACCTCATTATTCAACGTAACTCGTAGACACTTCGAATCATTGGACGTTACCTTGGTGTGACGGGTTGTGCGCAATCATAACCAAGTGGGTCAGGCTATTGTGTCAGTGACTCCGGGAAGGGTCCCCTAAGAAAGCCCTAACAACCGGTCCCCCGCTGTCCGGATTTTTCATTTAGAGGCAAGGTGTAGGGTTCCCATACAAGACCGGACATTCTCCCGTTACCATGTGGGTCAGACTTCCGAGTCAAAATCTCAAGGTGGGGACCTCAACCAAACCGCCTTTTTCGGCCTGGGCAACCATGTAGTGTTATTCACCCTTGCAGCTCTTCGCTCACTGGCCTCTTATACCCACTCCTCAAGCGTTGAACGGTACTTGGTTCATTGCTCCTGTCTTGGCCTGGGCAGCCTGGCAGTATCCCAGACTCCGTTCCTCCTTGCATTAGGTGGCAGCTAGGTACCGAAGGAGTGCTACAGCTGAACAATTTTTTCGGTGGTTCCGGTAGTTGTCCCTGAGAAAACTCCACCAACCGCTTTTTTGGGTTGAAGGGGAAGGGTCTCAAAGCAACATCATCATCACTGACAACAGCTGGTGAGAACACCGGTGCTTCATCGCCGTACACCGATGTCAATTTATTTGAATAGAGCCCTGTAATGAATAGAAAGAAGTGGAACATGGATAGGGACCTAGGGCTATCCTAACACGCATCTTTTGAAATACGCCTAGCACCTTCAAAGAGCTAAGTCTTGCTTCGATACGTGTAGTCTCTAAACATACCCCTTACAACTCAAGTAAAACCACTGGAGGTTGTGATTAGTTGTATTGGCTCCAACCGAAGTGTGTCTAATAGGGTCAGTGCACGAATCCCAAAGGCCAGACTCACGTTTTCTAATTTGCGTCACTTGTCGCGCGGAAGAAAGCGCTCGTCTGAGCATGCGTAACACCTGGCCCAGCCAGCTTAGCTAGTAATGCTGGATACATTCTGCTATTGAAAACTCTTGGCAAATTCGTTTGTCCCAGGGGGGTTCCACCTATAGTCCTGAAACCTGGGCGGTCAAAGATATGCGTATATCTCATTTCCCATTCGGAGTGGCTACGTCCAGCAGGTCTGCCATAACACAGCCTGTGCTGTCGTTTAATATACGCATCCTTTGAGACCCAACGATGTGTCCTTGGCGCCACAAGTAGCACAAATTGTAAACATCTGTGGCCTTAGAAATTGATGCGCTCACTTCGTCTGTCAATCTACTGTCAAAACCGATGCAACGTCAGAGATACGTATAACGTCTCACAATTTCAAGTGTCATTTCTTGAACATTCAGAGGCATGTCCAGAGACTGTACTTCCTGCAGCGTGAAGTTGCACTTTGTGGATACAAAACATGAAAAAGTGGGTGATCTCGGTCTAGTAATGCTTGTGTATTCCAGGTTGACAAGGTTTCTCCCGGAGAGATTTGGACACTGGAGTTTTTAAAGATTCTCCAGGGCTCACCTCGTTGCCTCACCAGTGTCACAATTAAACAGAATGGTGAGAGTGAGTACCTCTGTCGGACATCGCTTGGAGAAAGACTTTTGGAGAATCACTCTCACGCGGCCACAAGTTACTACAAACAGGGCATGACACTCACAAACTTCAGGGGCATATCCTTTTGCGCAAGTGTGTTGAGCATAACCGGTCGACTGAATCGAATGCTCTCTTGAAGTCAAGGGACACCAAAATTGTGAGGTGCTCATATGCATGCCTCTGCTCTAATATTTGACAGATTGTGAAGACACGGTCCACACGTGTGTATCAAGCTACAGTACGGGCTGTTTTGTTGTATGGCTGTGAGACTTGGCCTATTCGAGCAGCGGACCTCAGACGTCTTCAGGTGTTCGACAATCGTTGTCTCGGAACCGTAGCTCGTGTGGGTTGATGTCGGCGAATCCGTAACGAGGCAGTTAGAA
>NW_008751978.1:487008-558942 GCF_000715545.1 Opisthorchis viverrini | reverse complement strand
TGATCCTCACTGTGCCTGGTTGGAGACACTACAAGATATGGCTGCCAACCGATGTCAGTGGCGTTCTTGTTGTCAGTTTCTATCCAGATTGCCTGAGTGAATGTCTGGAGGTGTAGGGACCTCGGAATGATTGTGTTAAGCTAGCACTAAGTCCCTCCCCCATCCACCTTTATTCTTTTCTTTACAATAAGACTTTCAAATAAGTCATGGTTGTACGGCAGTGAAGCATCGGTGTTGAACACTGATATCATGCTGTCGTTGATGATGATGATGACACGGTCCACACCGTCGCTTCCCGGCCGGAATCCCCCTAGCTGTTCTCCGGTCACGTTTCCTCACAAGATGTTGCAAAGTGAACGATGCAAGGAGTCTGAGTACAGTGAGGCGAAGTGGCTCAGCAGTTAATTGCGAATTTACTGACTGCATCTCGACTTCTGTCTAGGCTTAGGCCACCTGGCAGTATCCCAGCCCCCCTACTTTCGAGTAGCATCTCAGGTAGCTATTTCCATTATTATCACAGTGGGATTTGTGATTGCCACACTCATTGTGAGAACCCTTTTTAAAAAAATAGGCACCAATGTCGACTCACCTGGAACAATTTATTTTGCAGGTAAGTAAGACAAGCGCCAATTCAGGATTTCACCTCCATCGCTGAACAGAGTGCGTAAGAGTCCTTTAGGTCCAGCAACTCGGTGATAGTTGAGAGACGAAATGCATTCACTTACTTCCGAAGCCGTCAGGGGTTTTAATTCCACTGCCCAGGGTTGCGATGCGGGTTGGGGAATCAGGCTGGTCAACTTCAGGTGACCAGTGGAGTTTTTGCTGGAAGTGACAGTCTCTTTTTCGAAATAAACAAGCCGTCAGAAAACGTCTTTTCCGAGCGGGAATTCAGTAGATGGTTTTGGTAGACTTGTTTCACATCAAGGTCCAAGAACTTCTCAATAGCCACGCCAGGTGTGCGCATCTTACGTGCTCCTGAAAAGCGCAGCGAGAAGTAAAGATGAACAAGCGCCTGATCCCAATCCATACAAGTATTCCAGAACAAGCCATGTTTAGTGGTTGACTCACTCCACCTATGGCTAATGGCGATGTGGTTTATCTGTACTAATGGTTGGCTCATATGCGGAGGGCAACAAGTTGCCTCGATTATTCCTAAAGCAGATAACTGCATCAGGTATTTGCTGTTGTCTGTGTGTTTCTTTTCTAGCCCATGACAACCATCAACTTGTGCCTCAGCAGCGCCAGTCTATCCACTTGTGTATACATATTTCCAGCAAACATAACATCTGTGCTCGTATCCCGCTGAAACAAGATTCCAAAAAAAAAGTCTGAGTGTTTCAGAGCTTGCGTCTGTTGGAGTGTAAGTAGATACGACGAAGATCGTCGAGCACAACCCTACATTCTTCAACTGTCTTGCAAAAAATCGTTTACATGTAACACCCTTTTATCGCCTAGTTGCCGTGCTATTCGAAGGAAGCACAAGGGCTCAGATACCACTAGGTTGCCCATGCCTAGAAAGGAGCATTAAGATGCCTAAGTCGGCCCCGAACTGCGGATCATCCTGTCCCGAAGTTTATGCCTTAGCCACTGAGCCATCTCGAATCTTGTGAGTCAGACTTTGGAATCAGAGTGAAGTACCCCAGTTAAACCCTCGTCCTAGGTAGCTGATTTCTCGCACCTTTTTCTTCGGGTGTTTGATGATCCTAATGCGATGGCTCGTGGTGCCTACACCGTGCGAATCGTACTTCGCCCCAGGACCGAATCCGCTTGACTGGATTTCAGTGAACAGTAGTCTGTAAGCCGTTAGGTTGATGATGCTCGAACCATAGCTCGTGTGAGTTGGTATCGGTGTATCCGTAGCGAGGCAATTAGAAAGCGAGTGTTCGGTTGTGAAACAGCTACTTCCATTGAAGAATGCGTACAGCGCCGGAAGCTGCCTTGGTTGGGACATGTGTTGCGTATGCCGAAGAGAGTGCTGTTTTCCATGCCCAACTCAAAGTGGCGGAAGCAGAGAGGTGGTTCACCCCTGACCAAGAAGAGGGTTATGAAGGAGATTACGAAACGTTTGGGTGCTGTCGGTGCCAATCGCCTTCCAGGATGGGGACTGCGTGATCCCCAGTGGGCCCGGTTGAGGACGCTGCAAGCTATGGCCGCTAACCGACGTCAGTGACGTTCTTGTTATCAGTTCCTATCCAGATCGCCTGATTGAGTGTTTGGAGGTGTAGGCACCTCGGAATGATTGTAATAAGTTAGTACTAAGTCCCTTTCCCGTACACCTCCATTCTTTTCTTCACAATAAAGCTTTCAAGTAAATCATGGTTATACGGCAGCGAAGCGTCGGTGCTGAACACTGATGTCGTGCTGTCCATGGTCATGATAATGATGATGATGTAGGGCAGCTTAACATTTGTGTCGAACACTGATATACTGTCTGAATGCGCGAATCATCCCTGTGTCAGTTTACTCGTCATTCAAATGTTTAAATTCCGTTTTGAATACCCAGGTTCGAATCTCCACATGGGCCCCTTAACCAGTCACCGGATTCATGTTGGATATTGTGTGTACATGTTCACTAAATAAAAGACGCAGAAAGGCATACTAGAGAAACCGTAAACAGTAGTCACATTTACCTGTCTGGGTAGTAGTGTCACGCATTGCCGACAAACTGAATGCTAGAGCCGCTAAATGCGGTTCCGCTTCACTCAAACTTAATTACCTCGGGTCGATGTGACCTTAGTTCGTAAGTGGAAAATAGTGTGTCCAACGTTGCTTTGCGATTGTGATACCTGGCCGCTATGTGCATGGGACACAAGAAGGCTGCTCTTGAGCATCGGTGTCTGTGGAGCTTTTCACATTTATAGTCGAATTAGCAATGTTGAAGTGCAACGAATGTTTTCCTGCAACAAACCAATTTGTGGTTTATTCAGTTGCTTGGTCATGTGCTATGTATGCCAGATGATCGATCGCCTTACCGTATCCTGTTTACTGAGGTGGACTTCGACTAGAGAAACTATTAGGTAAACCGTTCATGACCTGGAGACGGAGCATGAAAAAGCTCTTGGCTGCTCTGGTGCATGCTTTATGTAAGATTTGGAAATCAGTGACCCACCGTCCCAATGGTTTGATGTAGTCACCGACATGGCGACGTCATGCTGTTGAGCGGATGCTACTCCAAGACTACTCGCCACTCAACGTATAAAATACATTACCCCGACAATTGATTGCTGTCAGAAAGCATGTTCCAAGAGCTCGATGTGGCGCAAAGTTTGGAACCCATGTTTCAGTCAATGGGCACCCGACATCGTGCAATGGTCCTAGCATCAGTAAACTGGTGAGCTTCCAGATTCCTGGCTATATTAGACTATGTGACACGGAAGCAGTTCTTCGATTTTATGAACTTCCATCATAAATTCAGCGGTTAAACCTGCACAACACAGCTTGCATTGGTAAGGTCACGTCAAACCACCATCTGCACCGCGGAAATCTTTTCACTCCACCACCAATAATGTTGGCCATTCTAGCATCCTTTTTCAAAGGTGTCCATCGACTAATGAAGACGATGATACTCATGTCAACGGTGCATAGTCGTTGGTGATCTTTTACCGGAACTCTCGTTGTGCTTGGCTCCATGTTAACCAAAAGTGGCCCATCGTCTAAAGTTTTAAATTTCCCCTAGTCAGTGTGAACTCTCACAGACTCTGAATATGCGACCATCCCTCTACCTTCACTGTCATTGTCACACTGTCATAGTCACTGTCATAGATCACACAATTTAATCTAATTGAATATGATTGCTCTGTCTAACCCCACTTTGGACCACCGGAATTTTCTATGATGGTAGTCTGATCATGAGTGGTCGACCTTGCAGAGGGTCCATAACAGCACTTTCTTTAAACCACGTTCTTGTGTGTAAACCATCAACCTAAACAGAAGCTACTCGGATTCACTTTGGTGACCCCTTTTAAAAGAATTACTAGAATCACTAAGTAAGGTAGCAGGACCAGGTATTCAGTGGTACTATCTGCCTGTTCATTCTCCCGCGCCCGTTGGGTCAACTTACTTCTCTTGTTTCATTGTGAGCTTTTCCGTGGTAATCGTGCTTAGTCGTTCCTCGTACTTTGTGCTCATGTTAGTACATGCCTCTCTAACTAGGTGCGGTACAAGACGTTCGCGAATCGCACAAGTCAGGACATCAAATTCGATCAAATTTTGAGGACCAAACCATTGACGACCCACACTTCCCCTACAAACACCAATACATTTTCCACTCCGCTCGTCTCTAAACCAATATACAGCCCACGGAAGCGAGTTAATGTGGTTTCGTTCACTCCGGGTACTGATGGTCAGGAGCTAATTACCAAGTCTCCAGAAAAGGTGACAGCAGGTGCCAACGATCCTCCCCCCGACCCGGTCGCCTCTTTCCAGACCAAACATGCCTCAGAGGGTTCTCCAACGCCCAAGGCATTTGATGTGCCAGTTCTTGCTGTTACTGCGGGTAATATACAGGCTCATGTAATCACAGGCACTACTTCGACGTCATGTTTTAATGTCCTTTACACTTCACAAACCCCTAATCCAGTCACAGTTATGGGGAAGCGGTCCGCTGATACATCCAGTCGGCAGGGCGGTGCTAAAGGGCAAGCAGGGGTGATATTGCAAGCTCCCGATACGGCCCCTGCCGGCAAACCTGTTCCACCTAACCAACGGATTAAATCTGCTAATAAATCACAACCTCCCGTGCCAGTTACGAGAGTGGCGTCTCTTGCTCGCGAACCAATTGTAACCAGAAAACCGCCATCCGTCAGGCCTGAACTCCAGCTGCCTAATTCCAGACCTGCCCCTTCCTCCAACCCTTCCGCCTCGGGCAATCCAACGAGCCCTACTTGCAAAGCTATCCCACCATCGCGAGCCACATCATTTCCCCCGCAGTCCTTTCGAGATGTGAGTGAACTTCCAGCTACGAAATTACAGCCATCCTCTGTCCACAACGGAAAAAGGAAAAGAGTAAGTGGCGTCCGGTGGTTCTGAAAATTCGTCTTTTTTGTTCACTTTTGGTTTCTTAGTCGTTGATGTTGGCTAGATGTTCTGGCGGAGCTCATACGATCAGTGCCTATCTCTTCTGTTCACATTGTTGGAGACACGTTTGTTCGTGTCGCTGGCTTATTACCGAAAGCCTGAAATTGAAAACTGACTTACATGACAGGAGTGAAACATACTACCTGGAATCAACTCCGGCTTCGTAATTGCCCGAAGGCCTACCCTTTGAAGGTAGGCCAACCATCCTGTGCTCCCAGTGCACTTTTCGTTCACAGGTTGTTTGATAGATCCCAAGTCGTAGAGCCAAGGTCCTAAGGTTGTTAACATCTTGCCACCACAATACCACTACAGACTGGCTTCATGTCATATTGATTGGGACGACGTTCCAAAACCGTTTGAACGGTTACTACGGTTCAGTTCAGGTGGTCAAACTCTCGCGGACCACCATGTTTTGTCGAACACAATGGCACATAACCACACACATAGCTTTTTTGTCCTTCCATATTTCTGTCCCTCTAAGTTGCCAATCTTCTTGATTTGCTCTCGTTCTGACCACACCAATGAGCCTAGGTCTCTGAACGAGGTAGACAAAGTAAGCCATGGCATCTACACTCATTCCCGAATTAATTTCAAGAACGAACGATGGATTACCATCCACGCGTCCCAATATTTTTTTCGTTGAACGATCCTTGAACTAGTGTCCTCTCTAAATGTCGGATAACCCAGCTGTCGCCAAGTCGACTACTAACTGGCAGTTTGCGGATTCGAAATTTCTGTGAAAGCAACTGCTCTGTTCTGCAATAGACGGTTAATGGCATTTAAGGCTGGTAAGTGACTAATTGATAATGCAAGGTTTATTCACCTGGATTCTATTTGATCCTACCTATTTCTTTGTGAAGAAATTACTAACTGCCAATTCCCCTCACTGCTAACCTTCAACGGACCTTCAGGTCACGGTTCAAAACCCATTGTGGAGAGATTTGTCCTAGAGTAATCCTGAAGCCTGGTTTCATCAACCTTGACGGAGAAAATGCCAGCAACTAGTGTGTCACGGTGTTTGTTTTATCGCTGCTGATCCGTGCTAGGACACTTCCACCTTGTTTGATCCGTTGTTTTCGAAAACTATCCTTAGCCGACCAATCGCCCGTCGTTTCGGTCGGTTGCACCGGCCTGTAAATTTCAGCACTGGATAGGGTGAACTATTTGTTGTTGGATGGGGCGAGATGGCCCAAGTGGTTAGAGCGCTAATTTACTGACCGAAATGTCCGTGGTTTGAATCCCATCTCCGCCTCTCGACTTCCCCTGTCTAAGCTTGGGCAACCTGGCAGTATCCCAGCCCTCGTGCTTCCTTCGGCTGGCGTGTCAGCTAGGCACCGAGAGAGTGCTGCAGCTGAACGCTTGTTGTTGGATTTGGCCGACAAGGACTATCGTAAACTCCGTAAAATCTTCGAATTGAAATTTTGCCAAAAAGCCAATCGCCTACGCTACTCCCAAATGTGAAGCATGCCGATGATGATGATAGAGCCATTATGCTGAATTGTTCTTATCTAACACTGGAACGGGACCAACGAGAACTACAAGTGAAGTGGGACAGCCAAGGTCTATTTGCAAGGTGGGGGTCACAGTAGCGGGCATCAATGTGGTTGCGCATACGGTGTGCTGAACACGCGCACGTAAGCAGACTGCATGCGTGAAGCAGACAGTGGGAATATTGCGTAGCATGACATCAATGTTCAACACTGATCATCCGCTGCCTACATAGAGAAAACATATCATCACGACACAAACATAGGTGGAACCGTCACACTACATACTACACTAAACATTGTTTCTAAGGTGTTTCCAGCTGCTGTGATTTGCGGGAACGTGATTTTTCAAGCCCGTACTCGATTATACGGATCGGTGAACTTTGTGGCGTAGTTAAACTGTGAACTCAGACACAACGTCGATAGACGGGGTCAACTAATTGGCTGTAGTGCCTTACCACCTGGGAGTGAATAGCCCTCCGGTTTTCATGGTCTATATCTAAACGGAAGCGACTGAAAATTTAGGTCTTACACGTTTTTTGGCCAGCAGCCCCCGAGCGTTTCACTATAGTAGGAACTGAATGTCACGGGTACTGATTTCTCTTGGCCAATTTGCACTCCTGGAAATTCTTCCCGGCGACTAAAGTAGCAGACGTCACGTTCATTGACCAGCGTGGAGTGCTGAAGCGGTCGACAGGCCACCGGTGGATAGCGTGCCTGCGCACTAATGACCATACACACGTGCCACACGAATCACCCCCTCTTTTGGTGGTCGGGTACTGAAGTCAAGTCGCGTTGTCCCTTCCTTAACTGTGCACATCTCCCCCAGTTGTTCGGTGTTCAAAGGCAGTTGTGCCATACGTAGATACGTAGATCGACACGCGCTCATATAACCCGCCTGGCCTGTTGGTAGACTGAACGACGACTGGGGTCACACAAGCACACGTAAACAACTAATCGTGACAGGTCCTTAGTTTGAAACCATAACTGTCCACTATATCTCATTCGGAATGAGGAGAGGCGGGGTGTTTCTTTTGACGATTAGTGCGCGAATGCATAGGACTCCAACACTAAGATACTCCGTGCTTTTAGTGAATATTTTTCGTCCACTGTCCATGCGGTTAAAATCAGTTACTTAAACTACATCAGGTTGGAATCGGCACAAAGAAATCAAGAGCCGAAGAAACCCAGCGAAACTCATGTAGGAGATAGTTACTCACGTGATTCTTCACGTGGTCAATGAGTGTTTGGTCGGGAAGAACAAAATCGGCTCAGTGCGGATAGTATGCCTGATCGCGGTACGCTGTCAACCAGGTACGTTTTCTTAGGGGTTAGCGATATTCGAACAAAGTAGCACTTCCGCCACATTGCTCTGTACCCTCTTTTTTAGGTTGCGTATAATCCCCGCCCTTGGCAGAAAGAACTGGACCCAGAAGATGGCTCACCAACGAAGCAGGTAAGTCCTTTCGGAGTAATAAAGATATTTCGGCACCTACAACTTATCATTCTTCGTAGCTCGTTGGTACGAATGTTTGGCTGGCTGTCTGTCTCTTGAGCTATTATGACCCGGTGTCTATTTTGGTTCGTTATCGCACAAATCCGAAGTACCGAGAAAGAGGGGATTTATCATTAGAGACCATATGTAGAAACGGTGCGACAATTACTTGGAAAAAACATAACTTGAGTTGGATTGGGATAACGATTATCTCAGCTTCTAAACAGTTTGTGTGAACTGGGGAAAATGCAAAGGATGTAGTGCTCCCAAGACCGGGAAGGAAAGAAAACAGTTAATTTGTAGAATGGGGGTAGAAACTTGACCGGCCTGGTCAGACGAGCAAAATTTGGTTGTACGATTAAGAAGAGAAACAGAAACGACCAGTTCCGATGCAATAGTTGCAGTCGAATAAGAAGCGAGACGGAAAAACCCCGATGGCGGAAAACAGTTTGCAAGTTGTCGGCCATGTAAGGTGTCTCTGATGTGTATGCCTGGATCAAAATGCGACCCCATTTCAAGCACGGTAGCAGTGTTCTGGGACAGAGTGGAACTGTGGCGTACAGTGGAGAATTTAAACCAGGGTAGAATATTTGCCTGTTGATGCTGTCGTGAGGACTTTGAACACCAGCATAAGTTTCTGAAATATGTCACACCAAGAGAAATGGGGGACTGTAGTAAATCACCACTGAAATAACGAGGGGTGATGGGCAGGCTAAGGGGCTTGGAGGCCTTGGTGTATTGGATGGTAGCTGGTACACTAGTGGCATGTGCACGATCGTCTACAAACACTGGATCTCGGCTCTAAACATCACTGAAATTACTCGAGGCTCGGACATATATTCCTCCCGGTCGAAAGTACACCTCAGCCATAGGCAGTGCAACTGGAACTCCCAACGGCTTCGAAAACAGACGAATGCCTCCTCTACCTCAACCGTCACTGCGCAGCTGGTCCTGACGAACTCGCATAGATTTTGTTTAAAGATGGTGGTGAAATTCCAAATCGTCGCTTGTCTCACTTATTTGTCCGTCCCAACCAATTGGAATGAGTCGATGGTCGCATCCATTTTCAAAAAGAGCTTTCGCGTTGAGTATGACAATCCCAAAGAAATTGACCTACTTCCATCTTACCCGGACTCTGTGTCGCTTATTTGATGTGGACTGACGAAGGCGCGTGACCCGAGAGCAGCAAGCAGAATTCCGGCCGGAAAGAGGCTGTGTGGACCACATCTTCACAATCCATCAATTGCTAGGTCAACAGCATGAATGTAGGCAGCAAGCAAATTCCGGCCGGAAAGAGGCTGTGTGGACCACATCTTCACAATCCATCAATTGCTAGGTCAACAGCATGAATGTAGGTGCCTCGCATTATTGGTGTTCTTTAACTTCAATAGTGCATTCGATTGAGTCGACCGGTTCTTTTCAATACGCTTGCCCCGAAGCGTATGCCTCTGAAGTTCGCCAGTACCATGCTCAGTTTGTATTCACGTACTTGCTGGCGGCGTTGTCTGACACGGGTGTCCAGAAGGGAATGTAACGTGTTATGACAAGTCTATGTGCTGTCGTCGGCTTTCTATGTTTGGTTGCAAGTGACCCTGTGCTTGGTTAGAGACAGTGAACAATATGGCGGCTAACCGATATCAACGGCCTTCACGCCGTCAGCCTCCGTTCAGATCGTCCAACTGAGTGTTGTAGATGTAGGCACATCGTATGTTAGTTGCAGGTTAGCCCCAAGTCCCGCATTTTTCTTCTTCCCATCATAGGGCTTTATTCACATCAATTGACATGGATGCACGGTCGTCAAGCCTCCTCTGGTGTTGCTGTCAATGATGGTGATAGTCGTTGTAAAGTGGGATCGGAGCGGGCACTGGGAGGTGTAGGACGACGAATGATGCAAATTGATGTTACCCTCAATCACAGTGATGAGATGTGTCACAATCGATAGCAAAACATTGATACAAAGAAAGGATAGGGGGCAGGGGATACAGCTTTTTGGATTACTTCGGCGTTGGTGTTTTGAGCTTCAGAGACAACACGTGTCTGCATACGACGAACACAGAGGACACCTCCAATCCAACTGACCTTCCCTCGCCATCAGCTGCAAGAACCGCGTACTTGTTTCACAGTGGTTATAGCTGTCACAGTTTCGTTCAGCAATGATCTGGTAGGCGGCTGCGCATTGGGGGCGGTAGCTGATGAGTAAATACAGGGTTGTCAATGGATTTTTGATTGTGGAGATTCGGAAGGGAGCTACGCATTGAAGGTAATAGCTTGGATGCACTTGCGTCATTGAGGGCGCGACTGACAATGTCTAACCATTAATATGTCCCGTCTCGCGATCCCCATCCAGGGAGACGGCAATGACCAGTGCAGCTGAGTTCTCTGGTAATAGCTTTCATTCTTCGCTGCCAAGTTATTGCTTGAACTCCCCTGGCTCGCTCGCACCCTATACGTGGTTGTGCGAAAAAAGCCATTCGAGGAAGTTGGTCGACTGGCACACGGGGCACGCGGCCAAGCCAGCGCAACCTATGGAATGTGAGTTATTTCTTCCGGAAACCATTTGACCTACTTCAACATTACTGATTCGGTGTTCTCACCAGGCTCGGGCAATGCTCCGAAGGCATCGATGGTCAATCACTGAAAGTCTTGACGTCGTCGGCGCACCACATACCACCTTAGATGTCCTTCTCGAACACTGGACGAAAACGGACAGAGTGAATGTCATCAAAATCGGCTAGCTGCAGTCTCCATCCAAGCGTTAGAATGGTCACGGGAAACCAATCCTGAATTGCGACATAGGTAATGAAATCTTCAGCTTACTTCTGGGTAGCTAATATTGAACAAGGAACTCTACTTATCCCATGTTTAGAATCTGCGAAGCCAAGGGTACAAAGAGTGTTCACTTTATGAAGTTGACCGTGTTCAGCTGTTCCAAGTTTCCGCAGCAACAGTCGAACTTACCATGCCCTATCGAACTGACGAAAGTCGGTCGGGTGTGCCTTCCAAAAATTCTCCCAGATTCAGCAGCGAAATTGAATTTATTAATCAAGCTGACAACACAAGAAGATGGAGGTCCATCTGACTTTTCTGGTCCAGACCAGCTGTTTTCTGATAACACGGAACTTCGCTCCCATGAACGAGCTTTACAACAACGCAAAGTAGTGTAACAGCTGTCGAATAGTTTTCAACAAACTTACGAGTAGTGTCCCTTCAAGAAGACAGAATTCTTTGAGGTATTGATTGCAAATCGACTTGGCAAGTATGTGTGACCAAGAGCGTGTTTTCGTGTCAGATCAAGCTGTGGACCAAAGAATTTGTGAAAAAATGTCGTAGGGAACTTCTGTTGATGTAAAATTGCACTGCCCATTCAGGTTTTGTTTTGAGTTACTTCAAACACTTGTCCCCTCCCCTCATCAGAATACAACAAGCCTGCAAACATTGCGCACCTATATAATGCCATCTGTGTCACTCTAGCGACTGTAATAAACACTAAACCGATCCATTCTGTGAATCAGATCACGTGTATTCCCAGAATCATGAGTCGGTTTTGTCGACTGCACGGTGACATATGAGCTCCCAGCCCGAATCTTTAAGGCTCGAATCGAGAAACCTGTGTGGCGGCAGACATCTTCGAATCTGAATGGACGTGTCTCCCCTTCGGGTTGTTTTATTATGTGGCTGTGGTACGTGGCTGTTGCGAGCAGTAGAACTCAAATGTCTTCAGGTCCTCGATAACGGTTGTCCCAGAAATGTCACACATGTGGGCTGGTTCCAACGAATCCGTAATCAAACAGTTGGAAAACAAGTGTTCGTTTGTGTAATGAACACCTCAGTCGAAGCGTGTGTTCAGTACCCAAATTTGCGGCACTTTGGTAATGTATTGTGCATGTCGTGCCGTTTTCCGTGCCCAATCCAGAGTTGCGCAAGCAATATGGTGGTTCACCTTTGACCTGTCACAGTAATGTGAAACAAATAAAACACCATTGACGATAAGTACTGTCGGTGCCACTCACTTTCCGGGGAGGGTACCGCGTGATGACTTCGCGCCTAGTTAGAGACGCTGCTAATCGATGTCGCTAGAGTTGTTGTTGCCAGTTTCTATTTGGCGAGTCTGAATGATTGTCCGGAGGTGTAGAAACCTGGGAATGTTTTTGGTAGACTATCACCAAGTCAATTCCCCATTCATTTTTTTCTATTGCTGCTGCGCTGGTATGTCCTAATCTCCATAATCCTGCCGTGGTAAACTCGAAAACTGGTTTGGCCATTTGATCGGACGACCGATACCTTAGCATCACCATTCCATTAAATCATATTCACACACACACAATACGTGTTACTGGAACCTACGTGTCCTGCTCCTTCGACATTGGACAGCTTGGAGAGTAAGACAGTGTGCCTCGCCACAGCTTTTTATGTCGTACTAATCGGAGGCCTTGGTTTACATCCGCACGTGTTCCAGTGCCATTCCCGGAAAATCCTTTTTACAGAGTGGCGTTTGTAGGATAGCGCTTTCTAAGTCTGTCCATCACCACCAGTATTTCTCACCGTACACAATGTCCGACGCTTATTGGGTGGCATCAGTGAAGAGTGCTTACCCACATGTTGCACTGAGTGCATTACGTACTATGCGTGTGAGGAGACCTTGGCCTTCCATGTGCAGAGTGGCAACGATGGGAAGGTAGCTAGTCTGTGACCTATCACCTGGATACGGAATGCCTTGACCCGTTTATGTTGACAACTGCCGCCTTTCCGGATGATGATGAAAATCTAGTTAGACTAGCAGACAGCCACAAAGACCAATGCAGTTTGTCAGTACGTCCAGTGCATTGATGACTATCCTTATTACTCCACAAAACAACCGTTCTTTCTTCGCCAGAAGAGTACACTTCCGAAAGACACTGATACTAATCGTAGACCGAGGTTGACTATTTCAGGCCGTATTGCATGTTTCCTGTTTCCGGACAACCGCCCAAACTCGATAAATGTCAAGCTACCTACCGTAGGTTGCTTCGTTCTTCCATGTTGCGGCTTCGTTACTTCCTATCCGTACTGAAACCGTGGCACGCCATAGTGCTGAAAATGGCGAAAAGTATGCTTATTAATCGGTTGTGTCAAGTTTGCGCGGCATAATTTTCACTGTTGTGATGCGATATTCTATAAACAGTACCAAGGACATTCACCCTGTTACTGTACTTTACTTTGCAACGGCTTAATCTTGGAGAAGGGTCAGTCGGCTCGGAGTCGCTGCGAGGTCCGGGCTCTGCATGAGCACATTTCTCTTTCACTGCGTGATACCTTAGACCACCTGCAGGCGCAATAGATCAAAATTGGTCTTACCTATAGAGATCCTGGTTTTCATTTGTCCTCCGTCGCAACAGCGCCCTCCTGCACAAGACAACAGCGACAGTAAGAATCTGCACGGTCGACTAGTAAATCTGAGTCAGCAGCCCAAGAAATCCGTATTTTAGTGGAACGGATCAGTCCTTTTGGAGAGTAGGAAAATGTTCTCCCTTCAGTCTGATGGGTCTGCTCCTTGGAAAATGCAAAATGTCCCTCTGATGGGGATGTCTCTTCACGAGAGAACGTCAGAATCCACATCCCTAGATAACATCCATTTCAGAAGGTATTCGCTGTAAACCGAAGTAAACTCGGTAGATTTTTCGGCGGTAGAATCAAGCTTCTGTTCGAAACTTCAAAAGAGTGAAATAGCTGTACGCCGTATTTTTCCCCACGCCGTGAACCATGGCGAAACACGTCCCTCCGAAATCAAAACGATACTCTTTTTAGACAATAAATCATGAGTTTTCGTGTCACAAAGGAGGAAAGCTCTTCTGTTTTCGCGAACTGACAAAACTTCCTTGATTTCGAAACCTGTCGGTTAATCGGTTTTCTCCTGCTAGTGAATCGAAAATAAATCTTTCCCAAAATGAAACAGCCCCTAAATGTGTACTTTGTTGTGTTGGCTTCTTAGGATCATCTGTATCGTGAACATAATGGCCTCGAACAGCAATTTGGAGAAGGTCCCATCGATCATGTACACTCATTAGTTGGTCGGGTAACTAAGACGTGAAAAAGGAGTTTTTGGGTCTTGTCTGGGGAGAAATCTTTGGTTTGAAGTGATAATAAGGTCACCGTTTTAATCTGTCTTAATGACGGAATGAGGATCAATCTGATTGCTACGACTTGTGAGATTTATGGAGCGTTCTTTTAGGTTCATATTTGAACAACCAATAAGTGAATAGTTCGGCAGGTTGATTTGGTAGTTCGTACTGATCGCTTGTGCTGCTTCTCGGGTCCTAATGCGTGACGGTAGGTGCTCGACCATTCTTTGACTTAACACTAGCGAACGAAAGGACGAATTAACAATTCTTTCTCTCTCTCTTTCAGCCCAAGTTGCCAAACTCGCGAACCAACCCAGGGCTCCTAACCACCAACCCTACTCTGACTGCAGTACATTCCCTCTCCTCTACTTCACGTCCGGATTCCGCAACCCAACCTACATCAGTTCCCAACAAAACGTCTCCTGGTAGCAACACCAGCAAACCGGCAGTGATTTCCAAACCGGTGATGGCTACCAATCGGCCACGCAACTTTGATTTTTCCGACAGCGAGGGAGATGAAGCGGGAAAACTACCACAGGCAATCAGTCGAACAAAACTCCCACGACTCACTTCACTTATGGGCGGTCTAAGTCACTCACCACCCAGTCCTGCTTCTGTCAAAGAGCCGTCACCACATCCCAGCGATAAAGACCAAGAGGAGCCAGAGGAGGCGGATGAAAATGAGAGTGGTGAGTTGGATGATGAGGTCGAAGACGTCAAACCATGGTTTTGTCCTGCCAGTCGAAGAGAACCACAACGAACCACCACAAAGCCGACTACTCAGATGTCCTGTCCGGCCGGAAGCAGGGTTGAAAAATCACAGAAGCCAGTGAGTTTTGTGTTTCCTGTTTGCTGTATCAGTTCAATCGATATTGAATAATTACCATCATTAGTTTCAGCGTTGATCAGTCTGTGAGCAACTGCCTCCTGCTGCTGAAAGTTAAGCATGGGCGAAAAGAAAGGATCACAAGTGCATTTTGAGAGAACAGGCGAGAGCTGTTAACTGACGTCGTAGAGTAGATTGACTAGCTTGTAAATAGAGGCTCGCTATTAACTGCGACATGTTACAATATCGGGAGGTGTCCACAACCATCGATGTGAGTTGTCGCCTTATTCACACCCCGGAGGGCGAAATCTGCCAGCTTTATGTTCAAGGCCATGAAACCAGCTGACCACAGCTTCGTCTCCGGTTCGGTCGGGACTTTGCAGAAAGTCACCCTCCAAACATTCGGAGAACATGACTGGTCAGCGAATACTGCATCTTCAGTAGGTCGCGTATTGGGCATCCATCTTTCTCACTTCAATGCTGATTAGAGCCAGTTGGCGGAGACAGTGATCGCCGAAAATCGAGAGCTTGTATGCATCTTCTTTAGAAGGTCGAGTATCCCAATCGTGCAGGAAGACCAACTGTACATAGGCACCATACACCATAAACAATACGGTGATGATTGCTCAGTAGTTAGAGCGCAAAAAGGTCGGTGGTTCGAACCCAACCTCTGCATCTCGACTACTCCTGTCTAGGCTCGAGCAACCTGATGGTATCTCAGCCCTCGGGCTTCCTTCGGGTGGCATAGCAGCTACGCGCCGTAAGGGTGTTACAACTGGACGATTATTATTGTTTATTAAACAGTACAGTAGTCAGTGTTGAGCACTTTCTTCGAAAACCTGGGATTTTTTGAAGCTACAATCGAAGAAATGCAGTGAATGCAGGGTGCGCTTAGCCGGCTACTCCGCAACATGAAAATAGGAGTGCAGTCTTTCCGAACTTTTCCGCACTTGATAGCAGCCCTTCTACTTAGGAGCTCGCGTATTCCCCCGTCTTCTGGCAGTGCCTTACATTTTGAGGGTGCAAATCGCATCGCGTAAAGACGTGATCTCCTTTGTAAAAGACTCAATATTGTTTGCATCTATGATGCTCTATGCTCTTATGCATCTATGATGCTGGTGTGGGTTGGAGTAGGCGACTCCGTAACGAGACAGTTAGAAAGCGCGTTTTCGTCTGTGCAGCGGGTACTTCCATTAAAGAATAACACCAGAAGCTGCGTTGGCTGGGACATGTGTTACGTATGCCGAACCATCGTTTGCCGAAGAGAGTGCTGTTTTCCATGCCTAATTCAGAGTGGCGTAAACAGAGAGGTGGCCAACCCTTGACTTGGCAGAGGAGTATGAAGGAGATCACGAAACGCTCGGGTGCTGTCGGTGGTACTCGCCTTCCAGGATGGGGACCACGTGATCCTCGCTGTGCCTGGTTGGAGACACTACATGATATGGCTGCCAACCGACGTCAATGGCGTTCTTGTTGTCAGTTTCTATCCAGATCGCCTGAGTGAGTGTCTGGAGGTACAGGCACCTCGGGATGGTTGTAGTAAGCTAGCACTAAGTCCCTTCCTCGTTCACCTTTACTTTACAATAAGGCTTTCAAATAAATCATGGTTGTACGACAGTGAAGCATCGGTGTTGAACACTGATGTCATGCTGTCGATGATGGTGATGAACTGAGGAAGACAGTGTCATCCAGATACTCATGCCACCCGGACGAAGCGCTTGAGTACTCTGTCAGCATCAATCACAACGCTAAAAAAGTGAGCAAACTGAACTTTACTGAGCCCCACGTGATGCAGAGAACGTTGCAGACACTTTTCCACACAACACCATCCTGTTCTCTCATAATATTGACACAAACCTCGAGGTAGCTCATTGTTTGAGGCGCAAACTTATCGATTGAAAGGCCTGTGGTTTGAACTTAACCTCCACATCTCTACTTGCGCAACCTAAGGGTACCTCAGTTCTCGTGCTTCCTTCGAGTGGCATGGCAGCTAGACACCGAATGGGTGTTACGGCCAAACGAGTATTATCATTATTATATTGGCAAACTTATCGCGCACTCCAACTTCATACTGAGCTTTCTAATTCAGAAGTACTAAGCTTGTTGTCTGGATGTGTCGGCTACCTAGTGTCAATCCCAGCGTGAAAATCCGGTCGACCGGGACCACAGCTTACCCGATTTCTTCTTGATAATGTGGGAGGACGCATAATATAACCTGTCACCAAATTAGGCGGGACCTGAACCAGACTCATGCCTCTATAGTTAGCAAAAGGTAGCTCTCGAGTCCATGAAAACGTGGATAATGGTTCATGGTCATCTGTCTTGTGATACCTTCTCGGAATCCTATACGCACCGTAAGAGATAAGGATTCCGCCCCATCGTTGAGGAGCGGGAGAGGGAGTCCGAGCCGGGTGATTTGTTTGTTTCGTCCAAACAACTTCGATCCTGAAGGTTAGCTTCTGGAGCCGGCCTACTGCGTCGAGGTATGCTAGCTGAATATCCGCTTCTAGCCAGCTCGACTGTTCTTCGAAGTTCCCATCCTATCTATCAAGATGTCGAAACAAACTGTGATTAAAACCGTCATCTTCGCGTACAATCTCCCTAACATCCGCTTTTTCGACCGGAGGAACTGCAAGAATCCAGAAACAGTACGGCTGTGGTCAGGAACGAAAGGTTTTCCCCAGCCCATCTAACGTCCTCGTAGTGTTTTTCAGCTTTGCTACAGCTCGTTTCCATCTTGTGTTGGGTCAAGTGGAATGGGATCGGCGCAGAGATGACGATTTAAGTGTGATCCTTTCCGGGCTCGTGTTACCTCAGTGAAGCACCAGTGTTCTCCCCTGGTGTTGCTGTCGGCGTTAGTGCTGATGAATGGGTTTCGTCTTGCCAACTGTTCCGCACGCACTTTGCAGGCTGTTTGAATTCTTTCCCGATGTTTGTCAAGGTTTGATCGTTCCTGTCGTAAAAAAAGAGTCGTTCTTGATAGGCTTTGCTCATTGGCTTGCCGGACGGATGCACATTTATCTACCGGCAACCGTGAGTTGATGCTCTTTCAGCGAAGCGTAATTGGAAGCGCACACAGTTGGCAAAGTGGTCTGATTACGGATGTTTCCTCCAACATAAACAGGCATTCTTTCACCCTTTACCGCTGTCTGTAGCTAATTATCATTATTTATTTGTGTTAGAGTGCGAATTCACTGACCGGAACGTCCGTGGTTCGAACCCGACCTATGCCTCTCGACTTCACTGTCTAGGCTTGGGCAACCTGGCAGCATCCCAGCCCTCGTGCTTTCTTCGGGTAGCATGGCAGTTAGGCACCGAATGGGTGCTACAGCTGAACGACTTGTTTATATTATTTATTTGTGTTCATGGCTTTATGGACACGGTGGCGTCCAAGCGTTTTTTATCTTGAATCGTCATGCTGGTGAAACCTAGTTGGAGCAGTCTTTCACCATCGTTTGCACGTCGTGCGTGGACACTGGATACAACACCCGATCGCTTTTTCTTTGCAATAAATCGACCAAGTTGGGTGTTATGTCTACGGCAAGAATTATGCGGCTGGTATAGGGGGTCTGAAAAGCATCTTAGAAAGCGTTTTTGTCGAATTCTGGACTGTTCCATCTTAGCGTAGTTCAATAATGTGAGTCATTGTTTGTATACCAACCTAATAGCGCATGACATGCGATCCAGAGGGGCCCAGCCAATCATACTCCTTCCACTTTGGTATTTGGGACGATTCCCACACCAGCTTGTTTCCGTTTTTCGATGTTTTTGTCACTAATGACTGCCAGTTGGTGACGATGGTCTGGACCATTCTATGTAGATGCATTGAAAATGATAACAAAACCGCGATCTGTGTGGAATATCTTCGTGTTTTTGTCCGACACCTGATATCAGAAATAATCGTCTCCGATGCAGTCTCGACTGACGATTACAGTCATAAATGCACTGCCTGATTAAAATATTTGCATTGGAGCCGTTTCGGCGGTAAACGGTGCGATAAAAAGGTTTTTAAGTCACTTTGTCACGGTCAGTTAAGAACTGTAGTTGGTCGGTCAAAGTGAGGTCAGTGTTTTCAATCGACTTTCAATTGACTGTGCGTTTGTTCCGTGCTGTTTAATGGCAACCACTCCGGCTGGTGTTGGTGTGGACTCTGTGTGCACAATCATCATCATTCTCAGCTGTAAGAACCGCGTACTTCTCGTAGAGTGATTATAGCTGCCACAATTGTGTTGGATGATATGGGGAGGTAGGGGAGGCAGCTGCGCATTGGAGGTGGGAGCTGATAAATTGATGTGTAAGCAGAGGGGAAGGGAGCTAAGAATTGAAGGCAAAAGCTTTGGTGCATGAGCGCCATTGAGGGCGCGACTGGGCCATGTCTGACAATGTCTCCAACCACTGATGTGTCCCATCCAAGGAGACGGCAATGACCAGCGCAGCTGACTTTGTTGGTAATGGATTTCACACTTCGTTGCCAAGTCATTGATTGACCTCTCATGACTCGTTTTCGCCCTTCGAGGAATTCAGTCGACTGGCATACGGATCACGTGACCAAGCCAGCTCTCTTTGGTCGCCTAAGCCTTGTTTTGCTGTTCGGAATGATGTTTCTACTTCATTTACTTCCATGTAACTGTATGGAAGTCAGAAGTCGGTTGTGACACAACAGCCGGTACAGTTCCCCACAATCTCACTTTCTTTCATTCATGCTTGGTCATATTCCTCCCAGGACAGGGCGGACAAAACTAACCATCTAATCAGTCATTCTGGAATTTAGTGTGGTCATGCGGCCGTTTATCATTACATTGAACGTTAGTAGGACTGTTTTAACACTGCTAGCCACATCAGTCGCGCTAACTGGCCAATTCGACTTAGTTTAATCGTGCTTGGTGTGAGATAATTATACGCTTTCCACCGATACAAGCGTACATACATATCAATCCACCAGTTAAAGATTTGTTTTCCTCTTCACGTGTTCCATCGAGCACGTTTATTCGTTCCGTCCTGTCTAGAATAGATGCCTAGTAATCATTCATAATTCATAACTGACGCTTGTGTGCCATTCGGCCGCATTGAGCGAATGTTGTTCGACCGATGTGGCGGTTGTGTGGCCACGTTTTGTTTTCTAGTCCTGCTGGCTTCCCTTTTCCCATGCAGGCGTTCTGTGTGCATCACACTTGGAAGGAAAACACTGGATCCTCATAACAGTGGCTTGTTTTACGTGACATGAACCAGTCATTGGACCACGCGCAACACCAGTGCGATTGGCTTTCCTGCTTCTAAAGCCATGATTCCTTTACTTGAAGGTAGAAATGATGTGCTAGGTGATCTGGGCAGATCGTTCAAGTCCTATTTGGCAAGATTTCGTCTCGGCGTGGTTCACAAAGCTCCGAGGACACATGTACTAACCAGACCACGTTCGCTCACCATTCACTCATCGCTGAAGCATCCCGTCCAAATTAATGCGATATCAAGAAACCGAAAGATGCTGTGTTAAAGCAGATTGACTAACTTGCCCAAATGGCTCCGGGGCGAGATGCCTCAAGTGGTTAGAGCGCGAATTCACTAACCGGAACGTCCGTGGTTCGAACCCGACCTCTGCCTCTCGAATTCATATGCCTTGCTCGGGCAACCTGCCAGTATCCCAGCCCTTGTGCTTCCTTCGGGTGGCATGGCAGCTAAGCACCGAAAGGGTGTTACAGCTGAACGATTCATTTATTTTTATAATGTAACCAATCAAAAGTTTTCAGAATCACATCAAGTGCAGCGTAACCACCATGGATAATGATTATGTCGTTGTCATACCGTCGATAAAATGTTGACCATTCATCTACTGAGTTTCAAACCTCATGTGGGATTTTGCTGGAAAAAAAATCAGCTAAAGGCGCATCATGGGGATAACCCATCACTATTCCACAAATGGGACTGTTGGATAAAAACCATCCCGCGGGTACATCGCAAAAGCAGCCTTTATAAGTTCAGTGCACTGGTGAGTGGACTAATGGTTGGGTAATAAAATCCTAGATATTGTTTGAAACAACGGCACATCGATAAAAGGAGAAAAACGGTTGTAGACAGCACGTCTAACTTTGAGTTGGCATTATTGAACTTGCTACGACAGTGAAGCATCAGTGTTGAACACTGATGTCATGCTGTCGATGATGATGATGACTTGAACTTGTCATGGGTTCTAATGAATCCTGTAGCCGTTACGCAGTCTCCAAATACATCTAACCACTCATGTCAAGAATAAAAAGCAGGGGACAACTTTGTTCACATGCTCTTTAAAGTCCGTATAATCGAGGGTTAAACGTACCTGTTAGTCTCAGACCTTCGCTTGAATTTGTCATATAACCTGTGCTTTCGGACTGCTTTCAAGGGAGAAGTTAAATAAGCGTAGGTGTTACCTGGCTGGTCTGGTTGAATAAACTCTCACTCTGGATTGCAACCTCGTGTTGGTTCGGTTTATAAGGAGCTGCACAACACTTTGTACTTCAAGTAGCTTATCGCCCACGAATTCCTTCGAAAAGTTATGAACTTACCGACTTGGAACAGCAGTATAAGGACTGGAACCACATATGCCAGTTCTGAACACGAAATTCGTCCACCTCCAAGTGAATGGCATGCTCTGCTGAAGCATCAGAATGTTGTATTTTCCTCGCCGACCCGTTTTTTCTAATAACTACTATTCTGGTGAGATGGCTCAGTGGTTAGAGCGCGCATTCACTGACGGGAAGGTCCATGGTTCGAGCCCGACCTCTGCCTCTCGACTTCCTCTGTATAGGCTTGGGCAACCTAGCAGTATCCCTCGTCTCGTGCAACCTTCGGGTGGCATGGCAACTGCCAGTCACCGAAAAGGTGTTACTGCTGAATGATTCTGGCGTTTGTTTGATGGAAAAATCAAACCGCAAATGGGTCTCCGACCCAGTACCAAAACATCTTTACCAAGTATGGAAACTGTTCGAACGTACACTGAGTACTATAACAGGTACTTGGTTACGATGGCTCGATTGCTTGCGAGTGACCGATTTAATATACGGTTGTTGTATCTTGGTTGTATATCATTCTGACATTTTAGTTCACCACTCAAGGCAATCAGCTGTATTGGTTTGTGTCATTATTGGATCGATAATGTTTATTAGCTCATAAGCGACGGTCGGGAACGATGTGGATACAAAAATATACAGATTAAGCGCAAAATATCCTCTTTTTAGACAACTGAAATAAACTTTAGAGCGTTGTTATCCCCGATCATTTGCATAAGACAGTGATTTGAATTGATTTCGTGCATCTTCGTCAGTTGCAATGCTTGCAAGACAGAATAAAATGAAACGAAAAATCACGGGGCGACTGGTATTATTTATATGAAGCCAAAACGCAACAAGACCAATCAGCAAGACCGTACCAGTCTTGGAGTAACGCTCATGTATGTCTGAGGACAGACTTGAATCTGCAAAGCAGTATTGCTTCAAGGAACTCGTCTGTGAAATGAAGCCTTCGCTATCTTTGTATCCGGATATGCATTCTGCCGACCGGCCTTCTTGGAGAGTTCTACCTCGCTGATTTCATATGACTCCATAGAATAAACCCTCCACAAAACCTCGTCTGACTGTCGCTTAGGCGCGTTTAGAGTAGCGTTTATTCAAGTAGTAGATCTTGTTAGGCGGCAGATTCAAGCATTCTGGTAATGCCAAAATGGCCTAGCTGAGCCAGGGATCTTCTCGCCGAAGAACTAGTCTCACTCGCGCGCAGATTCTGTTGTTTCACAGTCCTGCGACTGGTCTACTTAAGGTGATGAAAATGAGGAAGAGCCGTATAATATTATTGCACTGTATAAAGTAGGCTGGCAATCATCGTTACGGCGCTGAATCCTCTGAATCATGTTAGGATCGATGAGACAAGTCTCAAGTGATGAGGCGTTTCAATTACTCTCATCAATTGAGAGCGTTACTGGATTTGGAGCAGTGTAAGCGTCCCTGTATCACTTTTTGTGCATCTGAAACCGGGATCTTTGGAATTACCGTTAACGCCTCCATAAGTACCTAGCATTGGAAATGTTAGATGTACAACACCATAGTGGACTGAGGTCAATCCAATATGTCCGACATTCGGTGAAACTGGGTTACGATTCGTTGGTGACCTCTGGTTTGTGGAATTCAGTGGATACTCTAGGAAATCGTTGGTCTCATCCCGGCCTGTGCGCTGTCCCTTCCTTTCCAAACTGTCCTAATGTTTCAAGGCGTATGCTCTTGTTTCGAACACTGCTATTTTTCTCACGACTTCTCATAATGTCCATTTGTGAACAGCACTTGTTCTGCCGAAATGATAGCGGGATTTGTGTCGCGACAGAGGATTATTGACTTCTAGGGGCAGTCGTTGGTAGTGTGCTTCGGTTGTAATTGGCCAGCTGGTCGATACAAAGTCTGGTGTTCCCTGATGTGTTGCTAAGTTGAGGTCTAAATACACGTTCACGTCACTCTTGCTTGAACAGTCCTACGATTTTCCTAGCTCAATGCTTTTGGTAAGTCCACACCAGAAGTGGGAACACTGGGCTCGAGTTTCGATCCTTCATCAGTGCAAATCCTTGGCTGTGTTGGGGTTTGAATTCCTGATATCTGACATGCGTGGACCGTGTGTTACCACTACTCCACCAGCGCGCGCCGAATAATACATGCGTGTGAGCTGTCCGTCGAGCCAATAGTTTTCTAAAGCAATCACTGTAAGATACAAATAGTCAGAATTTTGCGCCAGCACTTTCATCTCGAGTCACGTCTGGGAATTACTGATTCTCGAAGGTGATCAATTTTTTTCACAGCATCGTCCGATGGTTCCCGCCTGAGTTCCAGAATATAGATCAGTGGACACTTATTGTTCTACCTCTGTATCAGTGGCCTAGACGCGTATTTGCTGACCGATAGGTCCGTGGTTTGAACCTAACCTTTGTATCTCACCTGCTCATGTCTAGGCCTGGACAACCTGACAGTATCCCAGCCCTCGTGCTTCCTTCGGCTGGCACGGCAGTTGAGCACTGGAAGAGTGTTACAGCTGAATGATTATTTTATTTCATGTCGTTTGTCTGACCACCGAGTTTCATTGGCAAGACAGGTGTACGTCTTTCATAAAGAATGGCTAATCTCCTTCTGGGATATCGTACACGAGATGCCCTTGGAACCGTCCGATCTTTGCTCAATTTGTCGGGCAGCCAAGCACGGTTGATAATGAGAATCCGAATGCCGTTGACTGAACCCAGCGGCGTATTGGATACATATTTAGCGACGCATCTGAGCCCAAGCCGGTCAGTTTATGGCAAAGGACGTGACCGGGGAGGGTAAACTACGGTGGGCACATGATGAAATTGATGACGCAGTAAGAAAAAAGTGCGCTGATCTTATCTACATCTGAAACACATTTCAGACATTCAGTCAAATGGCTACTTCAGTTATCTGTCATCCCCTGTCAAGACCCCAAGTGTCCGTTTTCGCGCATCTAAATCCGTTCGGTTGTGCAAAACAGTGGTTCACCTCTGACGATAGACTTTCAATTCACGAATCGATTGGTTGTTTTGCTGGCAGAATCAACTACCAATCGAGTGTGTTTCATTTGGGAAATTGTCAGCTCGAACCATCCATCACATGATCATCTCGATCTGGACGGCCCAAATTCAATCTTTCTGTCCATAGATCACTCCCGTAACACAGCAGTTGATGACAAGTATCTATATGTCAACAATTTACGACAAATAAACTCAGTTGCGAATAAATTTGGTTTTCACGGGAGACTCAGTTGAATCTCGCTTCATAATATTCAACTGAATATGCTGCACAAAGGCCGCCTCACGTTTCAGTTGGTACAATATTCGAGATATTGCGGTATATTTTCATAACGGAAACCACCCACACGGTTGTCGAGGAGTTTTCAGTAACCTTGTGAGTAGTTTCCTTTAGTCCACAGATTAATGTTCAAAGTTTCATCTGGTGGTGGTTCCTGACACAGTTCTTCTCTTTTTGAACATAACAGTTTTTCATCTTTCTGTGCTGCATACAGCAGTGGCTTCACCCCAAAATACCTGCAACTTTGACTTACCCGTTGGATTCAAAGCAGTACTTAGAAGTTTCTCTCAGCCTCACCAAAAATCTTTCTTCTATCTGCTTGTTCTACCTAGTTTTCATTGGGGCCGTGTCATTTGTGCCTAGTCTTTTCCAAGCACTTGTTTTCAAGGTTAAGTAACGGTGGCACGCGTGATGTTGAGTTTTTTCCGAATAAGTGTCTAGTCCACGTAGTGGTGAGGCTCAGTCGGGCGTCACCCAACGTCTCGATTTGGTGCTCCAAGGACGTCTTTCGGCTGTTATTACTTAGGTCGCTGCATTCGTTGTCCAAATGGTCACTTTCATCGTCCCACCAGGACAGCATTCCCTACATTTTCAACGCCACATTTGTACTGATCAATTTATCCGAGTCTAGTCAGCATGAAAGTTTTATCGTCCTCTTCATTCTGGTACCCGAATGACCAAAAACAGGTTTCTAATGGTATTGAATGCATACACTGTAGATCACCGGTCGGTTAGACGCGCCAGTCAGGACTCTGTACCACATATTCTTCGATCGTGACACTAATCAAAATGGCAGGTCACTCACTCACTTACTTGACCTCAGTCGGTCACTCAACATTACGTTGCGAACTCTGACTGGTAGTATTTTGACAAATGCTAGTCAGTCACGACTATGTTTACCGTGACATTTACCCTATCTCAGTCTGGTTTCACCCGACCAACCGTATTCCTCAGCGTTGGTAAATTTTGGAATTACATGATATGCTAACATTCTAGTTCGTTTGTTTGCTCACCGTTCTCGTAAGTTGAGCGAATGTGCACGATGTACAACCACAACTACCGCGGTCTTGAAGAATCGGGCCACTTTCCAAAGTATACTGAAGTAGTCTAGCGATAATAGTGCCCCATAACGGCAGTGGGATTTAAACACATGCGATACTTGAAGGGATGACAACTCTTGACAGGCGTTCATAATTCAGTGCCTGAATTGAAATCTGTACAGCTTTTTACTCCGTTTCCATCTCCGGCTTTTCCGTTGTTCCTCCCATCACAGCTTCTATGCTATTTCGTCCATGACCATTCACATTAATTGGTTCACTGACCCGGTCGTTATGGGCTTACTCATGCTCAATCGCACCCTAGTAACCTATCCCATCCGTCCCTCCACTCCTGTGCTAACTCGCTTTCAACCAGTTTAACAAATCGTCTTTTCTCTTCGGGCCATCACCCTCGTGTTTGCCACCTGATAAACTATCTGTTCGTGCTAGCTCACTCTCGACCCACTGCCACTTCTGACGTGGATACTTGCGGTGTGAACCCACGTTACTTTAGGTTCTGGTTCCCAGGCACGTGATTTGTGTCATTTTTCCAAATTGGTACGATCCCAACGAGTTTTGGCTCAAACCAGCTCGAATTGCTCCCTGAAATTCTGAGTTGCTTCTTTCTAGGTCTGACACCATCTGAATTGTTCCCCTTCTCGTTTTTGACTCGTCTATTCGAAACAGTCCATAGATATGCCTCAATTCGATATGATAAATTGTGTTGCATACCCAGTTCGATGAGCACTAAATATTGTTGACTCAACTGACATACCACCAATGCTCTGTTCTTTAATTTCCTCTTTTTCCGTTCCCTCTTTTATTCCTTCTAGCTGTACACGGTGGTGCGCAAGGTTAGTGAAGCTCACGTTTGTCAGGAACGGGGTGAAACCCAGCATTTACTGGATGATGTGGAGTATCTCATCGATGGTCTGGCGGACCACAATCAAGCGAACACGCGCGCCTTGAGGTAAGTGCTGATTGGTTGGTGCTCGTCCCTCAGAGGGATTGTCAAGCTTCCTCAACTACTCTTAGTTGTTTTTATTGCAAATTGTTCATCTTTGAGTCCGGTGGGGGGCGAGATGGCCCAAGTAGTTAGAGCGCGAATTTACTGACCGGAAAGTCCGTCGTTCGAATCCGACCTCCGCCACTCGACTTCCCCTGTCTAGGCTTGGGCAACCTGACAGTATCCCAGCCCTCGTGCTTCCTTCAGGTGGCATGGCAGCTAGGCACCGAAAGGGTGCTACAGCTGAACGCTTTCTTTGAGTCCGGTGGATAGTAAAATCATTTGTTGTGAGGTCGATCAAGGGTTCCGATGGTGAATGCGATCACTTCTGTCCGACAAGCCCCTGGTCCCAATTTGTCACCAGGAGGCAGGGTGATGACTTGTGCACCCCCAAAGCCCTGCTGTGGAGTACCAGGCTGACCAATGAGCAAAGGTCTAAATGACGGTCTTCTAGTCTCTCAGGTGGATGGCTGGAACATGTGCACCGACAATCGGTACATTTTAGTAACATCCCACTCCAAATGTAACCATTTATTCACACTGAAAATCAACTTCATGACACTTAGACCCCGGCTGATTATTTCACCTACTGCACTGTGCACGACAGGTAGGCGAGGACGTGGATGCACCTGTCCTCCGTTCTTTTGTCTCTCTTTGTAAACTCATACATAAGTGGGGTCAGTTCCGTTTCCCTCGCGTCGCCATCACGTGTACTATTCACGAATCTTTCGACCAGCATAGCAGCAAAAACTTCAAAATCATTCTTCTTACTCCGACTCCAAGTCCACTTGAATACCTTTCTACGTTCACACGGAGCGAGATGGTTTAGTGCTTAGAGCACAAATTTACTGACCGGAAGGTCCGTGGTTCGGTTCGAAAATGACGGTCTTCTAGTCTCTCAGGTGGATGGCTGGAACATGTGCACCGACAATCGGTACATTTTAGTAACATCCCACTCCAAATGTAACCATTTATTCACACTGAAAATCAACTTCATGACACTTAGACCCCGGCTGATTATTTCACCTACTGCACTGTGCACGACAGGTAGGCGAGGACGTGGATGCACCTGTCCTCCGTTCTTTTGTCTCTCTTTGTAAACTCATACATAAGTGGGGTCAGTTCCGTTTCCCTCGCGTCGCCATCACGTGTACTATTCACGAATCTTTCGACCAGCATAGCAGCAAAAACTTCAAAATCATTCTTCTTACTCCGACTCCAAGTCCACTTGAATACCTTTCTACGTTCACACGGAGCGAGATGGTTTAGTGCTTAGAGCACAAATTTACTGACCGGAAGGTCCGTGGTTCGAACCCGACCGCTGCCTCTCGACTTCCCCTGTCTAGGCTTGAACAACTGGGCAGTATCCCAGCCCTAGTGTTTCCTTCCTGTGGCATGGCAGTTAGGCACCGAAAGGGTCCTACAGCAGAACGACTTTTTACGTTCACACTCTGAAACGGACTAGATGGTTGGCCTCTCCATTTTGTTCATTGTACTCGCCTTCGGTTTATGTGTGTTATCTAAACGGAACCCGGATACAAGGTCCGAGGTGTCGCCTTATCTGGCTCATCATGTTCCCGGCTACGCGCCTTCAATAATCGAACGACCATCTCGACTGCTTATGGTGTTGCTGGTATTGTTTTTAGCCACAGGAAGCAGGTTTCTGCTTCACCGAGTGCTCGTGGTAGCCGTCTGTATGTGTTTCGTTTAGTGATGTCCGTAAAATCATAGATTATCTGTTCGTTATATCTGGCTGCATAGTCTCAAGGCTTCGCCTTCGTAAGCGGTAGATCCGGGGCATCTTCAGACCTTTGACCGTGGGGCGCACTGTGCAGCTAGATGCATCTACATACTGTCAAACTATTCAGTCTCGTGGGGCGACCACCTGCTTGGGACACCAAGCGGCGTGGCGGGAGGACTTACGTGATGTGATATTTGGGCACCGTAAAACCCGACACGCGAAAGTTTTTTGTGTTCAGATATAGCAAGGTTATCGGTCAGGTGGAGATCACATGGGCTTCAATGAAGTAATGATCACAGGTGATCTCCTTGGGACCGAATACTTGAGGAATGCAACGCTCGGGACAGACAAACATTTTGAACTCGGATCGACAGCTGGGGTCGTCAGGTTTTTTACATATCCAATTTCGGCCAGTACTGGTGGTAAGATGACCGCGTGATACGGTGATCGAGAATGCTTTATGCCGTATAGGTTTGAGTCCTGACCGCAGTAGAGTTGGATGTCACAGCGACAAAGCACACATTCAGCTAGTATAGAACCATGACTTGAAGCTGTGTCAGAGCTACGGTGACACAGTGACTCAGTTTAACGTATGAATTTTTATGACATGGTAACATAGCTGCTGGTCTTCGTCTAAACTCTTTTTCAAATTATGCAACGTGATGGCGGCTCGATCCATGCACGAAAGTCCCTCCAATTTCACTTACATACTGATTGTTTACATCATCGCCGCACCATGCACGTCCCCGTACAATAGCCCGACGGTACCAAGTCGACAAGCCTGGTGGATAAAGTTTCGGCCAGGTTTGTCTTTTTACCAGCGTACATCAAAGCTTGAGACAACATCAGCTGACTAATTATGCCATCGTCCCCGATATCTGACTATTTTTTTCGTGCCTTCCATTTTTCGGTGACCATGATTGTAGTAGCTAGAATCAACCAAATTATCGTGGGTTCGTGGTCTGCAGCCAACAGACTGAACGGAGTATGGCATAATGATTAATCAGGTTGGAATTTTAGTGCTATTTATACGACTCCAGCTACCCCCTGCATGTTCGTGACACGGTTTGCGTGACGACGCCAGAACCGGTGAGCTGAATGCCTTAGTCCGATTAGTTGACATTCCAGCCAATCAGTGTGTTTTGCCTTTTGGTGTGTGGCCGGTTCGTCGCGCAGTCCGATCGATGTGATTCTCGCTTAATCCAATCCTGTCCCTGGACGCACAAACAGCACCGTCAACCAATCAGCCGTGGAATCTGGATATTGTATAGTTGGGGTGACTGATACAACCCTCTTTATTTGAGGAACTCCACAACTCATGCGATGTAGTCGTTCAAGCGGCTCCTGGCCCCGGCTATCCATATTTGGCGTCTCAGCATCTATATGCGGTACCGGTTTGAATAGGCTTTGAAGTTTCCTACGTAATACGCTTTAAACACTGCTTGCCGGTGAGTCGCTCTTGCCTGTACAAATGTGAACCTATTAGAACGAATTGTAGGCCAGACTCGCATATTCACCACCCTGACTGAGCGCATCAGGGCGCTTGTCCTTATGTGTAAGCAGGGGTAAGGTTGAAGCTCTGTTCTACCGGGTAGTACAGTCTCACTCAGTTGTGCGTGTGCACGATCACTTCATGATATCGCTGGGGTGTGATTCTCTACAGTTTTTCTTCAGAGTTGGTTACAAACCATCTCAGCGTCGCACCACCTGACCTTGTTGACCGATTGAAGTGCAGTTTTCAGGACAAGTTAGTCAGTTAGTCGCTGTAATTGGTTCAATATAGTGACGTTCTAATGTACTGAAGTGGTAACTGCATCAGTTCTGGTAGACTTTTCTTTCACTCACATTGAGAACCGCAAACCCCACTTGACGCTGGAACATCGAGGACAGATAGAACCCTCTGCTGCCTTTTGTTTTTTTTTTTTAAATCTCGATTCGTGCCATAACGCCTGGCCGCAAAAACGGCGAGGTACAAACAGCTTTACTTGAAAGCCCACACTGTAATCTCGGTGGAACGGACTGAATATTTTCTTCTTACATTTTTTTAAAAAAATCCACGTCGAGCTTTGTGGTAAACGGTTAAACGTCGGGTGATTTCCACGATTTTCGTCAAAAAGCGGAAATATCGTCGGAGAGCTCCAAAAACAGTCTCGCTAATGCAATCTGCAAAAATCGCAGAGAAGCACCTTTGTAGTACCCGGGCGTTGAAGTGAGAGGGGGGAAGCTTTTCTGGCCGCCTTACGGCAGTCGCCAGCATATAACTCATCAGAATATTCCTGAATGGTCGGACAGTAGGTCCCATGAAAAAAATTTCAGTGGTCAATGCGCGAAACTGTTCACCGGAAGATCCATGGTTCCAACGCAACCCTGGTCTACCGGTTGCTACCGCCTAGGCCTGGGCAGCCTGAGAGCATTTCAGTGTTCATGCTTCCTATACACCGTACGACGGCTGTGTGCTGAAAGAGTCCCACAGCTGAACGACTGTCATTGTCGTTACTATTATTTTCACTGAATAATATATGCAGGTATAGAAATGTAGGTACAATTGTTAGGTCTCACTTCTGGCGTAAACCCGTAGTGACCTTTCGTACAACGTCATGGTCCAGAAAGCCACTTGTTGTGCACATTCGTTCAGCTGTAGCACCCTTTCGGTGCCTAACTGTCATGCCACCAGAAGGAAGCACGAAGGCTGGATACTGCCAGGTTGCCCAAGCCTAGACAGGGGAAGTTAAGAGGCAGAGGTCGGGTTCACAGGCTTGCTATCTAGCGCATAAATTACGATAGAAAACAAATACATCAACGGGCATAAGGCAGGTATAAGAAGTAGTGGCCCACTTCCTTCGACTGAGCTCGAGATAGGTCAGTAGTTAAGGCGCGAAATCACTGACCGGAAAGTCCGTGGTTCGAACCCGGTGTCTGCATCTCGACTGCTCCCGTCTAGGTTTTGGCAGCCTAGCAGTATCCCTGCCCTCGTGCCCCCTTCCGTTGACATGGCAGCTAGGAACCGAAGGGTGCCATAGCTGAACGATTTGATTTTTTTTCAATTTTATGTCGGTTGTAATACGCCGTGGTTTAGTCTAATTATATACGATCACGCCTTTATACGGCCATTTTCCCATGGGATACAGCCCCCAGCTCCTTCGATGTGTTTTTCATCTACACCCGTTCTCCCTTCGTTTGCTTTTTCAGTGTGCTTACTCTCGCGAACAAATGCTTGACGGCCTCCTTCCGGTATCTGATAGGCGCCCATGGATTGGTGAAACGGATTTGCGCCAACTTGCACGATGCCTATAAGGACTATGTGAGTGACTGGTAGCTCTTCTGGTGTAGCTGTTGTATCCGTACGCCAGTTTTCTTCTCTGAGTGGAGGCGATTGTCCGGTATTCCGTAGCTTGAGATCCCGGCCCGACATTCACGTAGCTAGTAGTACACCGTGAAGTATTGTAAAAACAGGGAATTCAGTCAAATTTCGAGTCGTCGTTTTAATTTTGAGATTTGAAACCTGACGCGATATCGTCTGAGGGTTCTCAGTGCGCTGCATGCTTCCGTAATTTGACCACAGACTCAGTGGAATCAATACTGTTTAAGGTTACCTCCACACAGTACCTCCCTCCCTGCACGTTCCGAACGATAAGAGCTCATGGATATGTGCCACCTACTAGTTGTTCTGGGGGGTGTCATTCGTGCTATTTGTGCAGAACCGACAAAAAGGTTATTGTTTAATGAACTCTCTCCCTCTCTGGTAAAAAACTTATGCTCCGGAGACGGCTTTTGAATCACTTCTAGTGTTGATCCCTCCCGTGAACGAATTGAAGTTCTGATCGATTTGTACACGGACGACTTGTTATTCTAGGATTTCAGAATCGCACAGCACAGATAATGTCCAATTTACCAGTTATCACTCTGCATGTGGGCAACACCCAAAGGTTCCCTCGAACCAGACGTGTCCCCTTAACGACTTTTTCGGAAACGACGTATTGTAAAATCCCAATGTTTCAAACAGCTTTCGCGGCGTAACATTTCGCTTCGTATTGGGCGAGTGTTTTGTGCCACCGGCACAACAGTGTTCCGATCGTCAACTCCTCTCACCTATGTCATTCTGTTGCAGAATTTGAACAATCCAAACCCGACCGAGTACTACAAAACAAGATAGTTTACGGCGAACGTGCATTCTAACAGTAATGGTGGACAACACAATAACTGCCGTGCGTTGCTTCAATAAGCTCAACGTGTGCTGCAACTCCGCATGTTCCAAAGTAGGAACGTATGCACACGTCCCAGATTGGATTGTCGGCTACCAGCCCATTACTGTGATTATATTTCGTGTTAGAATCTCTCCTCCTGAAATCATCCATCGAGTCATCAATCGGGCCGGGGTCAGCAAATTTCAATCTGGGTTACTGCCCTTCGGTTTGGGAGGGTGTGTTCTTTGCAATGAAACCGTCGCGTGCGTCGCCGAATTCGCCTTCTCAGCATGGTTCTTCCCCAAGGGGGTGTGATGCATGCAGTCTCGCTTACTGATCGAACAGAAAATGTGACTTTTGGGTTCTTCATGCACAGACGCCGCCACCTTCTTCTATGCCGGCAGAGGCATTAACGATTTGTGGTGGTCGAAACGGAAACAGCGTGAACTCCAGGCTTCTGACAGCTATTGAACACTCTTTTCAAGGGTTCAAAATGCTAGATTAAAAGAGGGTGCCGTTAAGCTATTCAAACAGCTGTTGACTTGTCAAAGGCTTAAACCAAACCAGTAAATCCGCCAACAGATTATCTAGGTAGTTCAAATCGATGGCTCGAAACGTTGTGAATGCAAGCGCAAGTTGAGGTTGTTCGGCTGGTAATGTTTCATTGGTTGCTAGATAGACCGAGTTGGTAGCCAGCGGCAGAAAAATTGCAGCACGGTATGCGGCCCATCCGAATCACGTGGCCAACATTTGCTGAATGCAGTCACAGTATGCTCAAAGAGTTGAACTACCAAGCCGTGTCACCCTGTGCTTTTGTCCCACAGAAATTCCGCAATCGAAAAGTAGGATACCCGTTTGACAAGTATTTCAATTCGGAACTGGGAACGGTAATTCACCTTCGTTGTCCCGCCACCTGGATAATATCTGTACACATACTCGCTAGTTTGGCATATCCAACAGGTTAAATTGATTGGCATTAGCAGTGTTGTTGGTCGGACCGAGGAACACGCTCTGTCCCTTTCGAATGTTTGACTCTACATAAGTTTTGCGTAAACTTTAAGGGTACGATGTAGAAAAATGTGAAGGAATACTAAACGAAACAACGGGGCGTTTACCCAGACATCGTGAACTCGATAAGACTGATTTGTTCCCTGGTTTTATTGTTTTGTTCACTCGGAGGAACCGAATTTCGATACGATTTGATTTACTAACCTTTTTCACACTCCCAGACACTGGCGCTTACCGGAGCCGGTCTCTTCTTCATCCTGTCTCGTGACCGGGATCCGAATATATTCGACGCGGAATCACTACCAGTTGTGATCAAACTGCTCCAGGCTCCTGACTGTAAGTTCTGTTATTCCTTTGTCCAGCTTGTCTCTCTTAGTTGGCTTGTTTGTCTCTGTTGGTCCGGTACACGTTTATTTGTCAGCGAAGCATCAGTGCCAACACTGATGTTGCTGTCATTGATGATGATGTCATATATTTCAGGCTTTGTGTTGCGTTTTCTTTGACCATATCCGTAATTGGGCTGTCACACTCGAACGCGGAGCTACCCCTAACAAACGTAAGGTGTACAATCTACTGCTGAAAACTCGTCGACAGCCCCTTACCCGTTCCGTCCTGTTTGTTATGGTAAAAACGGGTAGGATGTGAGAGACTTTTTGCATTCTTTCAACACTTCTTTCAACTCTGCCTCAAAAACATTAAATTTACAGCTGAGATTCCCCGCTGGACAATTCTGCCGTATAAGGCACAGCTGAGGCACAGTTGAATTATTCATTTCGATAGATTCGCTAACAACGATGATTTCGTCCTGAATTGAAACCAGTCCAAAGCGAAAAGCCGGGGGCTAGCACACATCTCACGAATCTCCAAGAAGATTCGAACTCGCAGTCTGCCGAACCCCTAATCGTTCCTCTACTCATGCGATTCACGTCACACGATCACTTGTTGACTGACTCTTTCGAGTGACGAATTCTCATGTGAGATTATTGTAAGTTATTCTTTCTTCTGAATCACGTATAGTTTGTCAGTAACGGTGCCATATCCTGTGCGATTTTCAAACCATTAGCCCGGGATGTGAGTTTCAATCGCCCTGTAGATTCGTGAGATACGCCCTGCTGATGATTTCCAAGAAGGATAAAACAGTTGTGCACTGCTTCTCGGCATAGATTGGCTTCACTTGTAGAACGAAATTCCCAAACTTCCTCATGCAATCTGGAACAGATAACCCTGTTGGTAACAGAAGTTTATCTGGAACACTGAAACTCCACTGGTTCATTTCGATCGCAAAACTAATTGAGATCTCTGGATGAACAAGCTTATTGGTTGAGGAATCAATGATTACGGTGTTCATGTACTATAATAGTACACTTCCAGTTCTGTTCTCGCCATTACAAACTAAAATGGATGACAAGCTAGAAAGCACACTCTGGCATGCGGTAAAACGATCGATTGATGCGCATATTGAGTCTGCTCCGAACACTTTGATTCAAAGTACACATTTCCCGACAGGACAAGGCCGCAACAGACCTCAACTGAACAACCTAGTTTTTTCTCAATGTGGTACGGCTCATAGAATCGATGAAAGCGCTTCGACGGTTCACGGCTGATTTCGCCCTTTTCAGGTCGATACTTATGTCGGAGTTGACATCATCAGTGTGTCTGTATTAGGCGGATCATAGCATTGCGTGATTGGTTGCATGGCTCAGCGAACGAACCAACGGCTGTCTATGCTTCCTGAACTACCCACGTTAAGCTCGGTTTGTTGGAAAGCATAGTACCGCCGTACTAGCCTCCGATGTAGTTTAAACTGTTGATCCGCACTTGTTACAGACAAGCGTCGTTGATATTTCAATGAAACCGTCTGCAAGCAGTTTTATGGATGTTTACTCCCCCATTTCGACAATTCACACGCACTGAACAGCAGCACGTCGGCGGAAGTAGTATCATGTTCGTTCAAGTACCTTAAAAAATTATGTGAAGCTATAATGCGTTGACTATTGTACATTCTTTAACGGCTCCGAAAAAGGCTGAATAACTGCGGTGATTGAATTTTCAGGAAAACGCGCACGTATTCGACCAAATTCGTTCTCTTGCGAGAGGCCTGGGTCTTTTTAGACGGAATTTTGTCTACCTAGTGAAAGATCAGGCCAGAATAATCGAAATTTCCTATAGGATTATTTTCCTCGCCACTCGGTCACATTGTATGTTCATCGACCCACTATCTAACGTCCACTGAATTCATCAAAGTGAATCGCTTCGGAATATTCACACCTACTCACAATCGTGAGTTTCCGGTTGGTGTTCTACTCTACCAGCTCAAACGGTTCATTCATAAATAAAAAATACAACTTACGAGACCCCATTATTGCCTCTGCTGCTTTTACCATCGAGTTGCGCATTTTATCTGCCGACCAGTACTCAATATCAGCGGGTGAATAGAGGTCATCAAAACGGGGCAGATTGTTCACTCATCAATGGGATCTTGGTAAAACAGCACAGGGTTAGTTCAGTAGACTGACGCAACCCATTATCGAAGGCCCCGGAGATATCTAATTGGTCGAATTGCCCAGATGGTACTGGCCATGTTTGGACAGTTTAGGCAAACAAAACGGTCTGTACCAAGTACGATTTGCGCCAGTTGATTTTTGATCAACCGATTTTTCACAGAAACAGTGCAAAATCGGGACCGGATGGAATCACTCTCGGGCACTGGGGGATCATTGTTTGCTAGGTGATCGCTAGCGAATAGCCTGCCTCGCACGTGCGCCGTTCCTACAAGCACCGATACAGTTTTCATCGACAGATTGCATCGGGATACTTAGCAAGCACGCTTTCCCTTGTTCAACTCTTCCAATATTCAAGTGGTTTCATTATTTATCAGATGAACATCCGGTCTAAAAAAAGTCCCTTGGTGGAATGCCACAGCGTCCGAGATGGCGCAAGTGGTTAGAGCGCGAATTTACCGACCAGAAAGTCCGTGGTTCGACTTTGCCTGCCTAGGCTTGGGCAACCTGGCAATATCCCAGCCCTCGTGCTTCCTTCGGGTAGCATGGCAACTAGGTACCGGAAGGGTGCTACAGCTGAATGTTTCTTCTTCTTCACAGCATCCGAATTCTACACCTGTGATTTGGTCACCTGTTGCCAAATCTAGCCTATCGATCGCAATGATCCGAATACTGCGAAAAAAACTCTGAAATGGGCTGCTCTGGACGCAATTGAACTGAACCGAACGACACTGACTAACCATGGAATCGAACCAGTCGAAAAGCAAATCCACTATATGACGACACGTGCCGGTTACCCCAGAATATGCTTGGGGTGGGAATTAACATTAATCAGTGGTTTTTTGCGCGTTTCTGCTTGGAGTCGTACAGGAAAGGAAGTACTGTTAACGTACGTTGTTGTCACGTTGCTATTTGCGTGTATTCGTACATCCCTACTCATAGCTTTGGCCTTCTGTCGGTCATACACATATAGTAACACCACCCTTCCGTCAGACAATGTTGCGAGCATCTGTTGCGTTTCCTTACTTCGACAGCAGGGGTTGCTACAAGCAAAACAGGCAGTCGCGTGTCTCAATCGGCCGCCGTGGTTTCTCGGAGATCAGTATGTCAAAAAGACCTTGACTGTTTAATATCGAACCTATCAGAGAGTGGGAAACACTGTGTTATTTGATGTTAAAAATTTGATCGAGCTTCTAATTCTGTTAATAAAAAAAGGTAATCGTTCAGCTGTGCCTAGTTGCCATGCCCCCGGGGAGGCACAAGAGCTGGGATACTGCCAGGTTGCCCAAGCTTAGACAGGGGAAGTCGAGAGGTAGATGTCTGGTTCGAACCACAGACCCTCCGGTCAGTAAATGCGCGTTCTAACCACTGAGCCATCTCACCCTTAACGCTATTACGGGCGGGTGAGTAGTTGGTTTATTCCCGGCCTCGCCCACGGTTACTTAACTATTCTCACATATTGGGTTCGTGTTTCAATGTAACTGTCCTATTCGATCCACGTTGTTCGTCCTTCTCCCCACCGTTTGCATACTGTCATGCTCCACTTCTAGCTTATGGAATGTTCAAGTTCCTTCTCAATGCGCACACTCAACCAAACACCACTGCACCCTCAGGATTAGTTGAAGCGTACTAAAATGGATGTGGAAAAGTTCGGAGGGCACGAAATTCTCATAAAAACATTATGTAGAGAATGTCTCTCACAGATGTTCGTATTTGTATGTGATACCATGAACACGGTTCATTGGATCTATGAAGGTTTCTTCACACGTCGTGACCTATGAGCAATGTTTTCGACAAAATGAGGTTCGTTTATTTGGTTCCACTGAAGAATGCTGCGATGTCAATGTAATAAAGAGCGAAGCTGTCATCTTTCTGATATGTGGCCTTGAGCAAGCGTGGGGTATATGCACCCATCCCAGCTGACCACAGGAATATTCGTCATGAAAAACAGTTCGTTTCAAGGTCTCTGGGAAAGCAACAGGAATCTGTTAACTTCACGATTGAATCAAGTGATCTAATCACCTGATTCACCTACGCCTACGGTGTCGAGACAAAATAGGTTAATCCTGATGCTGTGCGTGTGTGCCGCACACGTCTGGCAGCTCAACGAGCTCGTACTGCCATACCATGCAGAGTTCATCCGAATTCATGCTCATGTATCGTTTTTCTTCCCAAAGTCTATAGATGTCGTTATCGTTCTCCAAAATACCGATGAGGATTTCCCCTCCCCTGCCTGTTTGTTAGTTTCACCGTTTTCACTTTACTGGTGATCTCAGGGACTTATTCATCCTCGCGCCAAATTCGAAAAAATCGTATTCAATTCGAGGAGGATCTTGCACGTAATACTTACCATGTATATGACGTTCAGTGAATACTTCTACTTTACCAATCATCTAGTACAGAAATATTATTCCAAATGAGGCCAAAGCTTGAAAGTTGAAGGCCAAAAGTATCAACCGAGCCACGCCTACCAACACCTCATTGATACAAGTTTGTGATTCTCCGGAATCGCCCTTCCTGTTGTCCATTCATTAGCATTACCTGGTAATGGTAATGAACCTGTACCGGCTAGAATGCTGATGCCGCAACCAACGTCCTCGGCAAGATGGAGTAAAGAAAGATTGCTGTTAGGGTTGGATCTTTCCAGACGCATCCGGTCCTTGTTTCGCATTTCCGCAAACTCGTCATCCGATTGCTCAGTCCTCTGCTAGACCAGTCATCCTGCACCATGAAATCAAAACTCTCACCGAGATTTGCCCACTGACTTGGGACTAGGTCTAGGTAGAACACCTGTTTGTGCACAAGTAGGATAGACGATTCAATGTAGTTGTTGCAGCTGGATATATAGTCGCTATATACTACTAATAATAATAATAATCGTTCAGCTGTAGCACCCTTCCGATGACTAGCTGCCATGCCACCCGAGGTTGCACGAGGGCTGGGATACTGCCAGGTTGCCCAAGCCTAGACAGGGGAAGTCGAGAGGCAGAGGTCAGGTTCGAACCACGGACCTTCCGGTCAGTTAAATTCGCGTCTAACCACTTGGTCCAACTCGCCCCAGGATCTACTACGCTCAGCAACCTGGGTTAGGACGGCCGATTGGACGTGCTTCGGTATGCACTGACTGAGTCCTTATTCAAACGCACACGTTATCCGAGACAACATAGCAGCATAGGTAGTAGTCACGTAAAGTACGCGGCCATTTAGCGTCTACAATCCGCCTTGAATATTACAAATTGATGGCCTACATGCATTTGTTTGCGAAAAGTGGAAAGATACCAGATTACCCGACGATCATCTTGGCGAGCTTGTGACCAAACTGTCTGAGATTCGTTTCAAGCTGAAAACATACTGAGCGGTGGGTCGCGTTTCTGCGTCGTTGTATGTCGAAATTTTTGCAACGGCACCCGAGTGATTAAGGAAAAACAATTCTTTAATCCACAATAGTCCATCGGTATTCCTCACAATCAAGCAGTACATTCCGCTTTCTTGTATAACGTTCACCCTCGGAGAAATAAGATATTCTACGGATAGAGATGGTGGCGTTTCATAATACGATGCACGCTGGCGCGGGGAATGCCAGTCAACTGAGACACCTGAGTTGTTGATAAAGGTGCCATGGTGCTCTGGGACTGAAGTTGCTCGACGGCATTCTGTACAATGGGCGTTCTTTCATCACTCAAAGACTTTCTCCCTTTGCCAGGAAGATCCAATACAGATCCAGTGGACTCGAATTTCGCAATCAAGCGTGTAATGGTCGACACGGTGAAAGGATCTTTGATGAGACCATGTTTGGTTTTGTAACCACGAAGTGTAGCGGTGGCGCTTTCACCAAGGGAATAATAGAGTTTCACAATTTCAATGCGCGTACTTACATGCATCCTAGACAAAAAAGCGAACACTCGCAAACAAAACCTCCTTTATGTGGCTACTAATAATGAGAGACCTCGTCATCCTTCCTCTGATAGGTTACGTTTACTCACCCAATCAAATTTTGCGTCTATTATGAGACACCCTTAGGATACGCCCTCAAATGTACACCATTTCACTTACCTCGTTCGTGCAAACTGAACAGTTTATCGTCAGTTCCACACAACTTTAGGCGTGCAACGATCACGTGCGGTAGCCGTGTTGTGTTGCGCTGCGGCATACCCTCCTCTATCGCTGTAAGGCTCGCCTATGTTTTTATCTCTGTTTGTGGGTGTGTATGTGTTCACACCACCTACCTACCTACCTACCAGTTGCGCTCACCAGCACGTGTGTCTGTCTTTCTTTCTATCACCCCACCTCGATTGGTCGTCCTCGCCCTTCGTGCGCTGCTGTTAATCGATTTGCCGATACGCCGCAGTCAATCCGATTCTAAATTTATGCCTAATTGTCTGCTTCTCTCTGTCCTACAGCTCTTGCAGTTGATAATGCTGGAGGCGCACAGGCGGTTGCGCGAGCGAACAAAGAGGCCGACCGTGTACGGACTCGAGTCCGTCAGCTGCTCGAAGGTTTACAACAACAACAGCAGCAACAACAACACAGTCGGAATTCGAGCAGTAATGCTGCAGCCGAGACCAGTTCAGCTTCATCCCAACCGACTACTGTTTCACCAAAACGCCCGATTTTGTCGACTGCCTTGTCAGCTCCAGCATCCCTGGCTCCGGCGCCCCTGACGGCAGGCACGGCGGGGCTGAACACACGACATTTGCAAATGACACGGCAATTAACGGTACGTCCGTTCGGTGTGCAACACTCCTCTCCTAGACCCATCGCATTTTGGTGTATATTTATTTTTCCTGCTGTGTGTCGTCGGCTACAACCAACAGCTCAAATGTCATCCACAAACCGCGAGTCGCTGAACCCATTAACACATAATCCGTTAACCGGTCACAGAGACTGAGTGGGTGATGGTAACCAGCACTTATCCCTCGAACACGCCTTCAACGTCATCTTTCTGAAGGGCTATGTATAGGTTTATTTCGTACATTGTGTGCAACAAGCCACTGTCCGCAGTTCTTTCCGCTCATCCTAGAATTCACGCTGCAACTATCGGTACGAGAAGTTTGTAACGGATACTCAATCGATGTTTTCCAGGGTCTTCCCCCTCTAGAGGACCGGTTGGCTCCCTGAAGCTTCTTTCAATCGCCATGGTTCTCCCTTTTTCGACCCGTCTACTCATTTGTCTTGCCCTTTTCAGCATTATAACTGATCGTGGACGCATATTAGGATCCGATATACCAGGATCAGCAATCAATTATCCCATACTCGTTTGTATAACACCAACGCTTCAGATGCTCAGCGCCAATATAGGTCGTCGAGACTGTACACCTGGCAATTGGAATTACATATCCAATCCTTCTTGGATACTTGGCGTGAAAAAAATGCAACTTATCGTATCGGAATTCCCGATTGGAGTTGACACTGTAGAAAATTATTTACGTGATCTTTCTGAAAGTGTTTTGAACGTCTCACCCCAACCTTTCCTTGAGAAGTAGTTTTTTTCGCGAAAGGACAACTAATCTGCCTAGAAATCGAAGATAGCACGTGGTATTTCTGTCGGAAATGCTGTCATTGGAGCAGCCAGTCAACCCCCGACCACGTGACGTGAAGCCGTATGATTGGACGATGGTGACGCTATATCACATGGTGGCTGACCAGCAACCCATGCCCGAATAGAAAAGTTGTACATCAACGAAACACGCGGTGCCACTGATTCTCAACAAAGAGGAAACGGCTTAAAGTGATTCGTTCTTTGGCGCGGATCGCTGACCTACGGGATGCTGCAGATTAAAGGTCGATCTGAAGTGATTTCTTATTTTCTCTGATGTGACACTACAATTTTTGGTGGCCCCACCACTGATTTCCACATAGTAAGGCTCACTGAGTGGATCTTCTCGCTATCTGTTTTGACTTTATGCGTAACTGTTACTATTTTGGACACTTGTTGGTGTGGTGAACGGTGGAAAGTGATGACCGAAGCCCGACGCGACCGCTGCCTCCACTTGGTTGATCCCAATCAGGACGAAGCGTGTAGGAGGCTGTTTCTTAGGGTTGCCCACATTTTATCCCTACAATGCACTTTTTGTGTAAGAGTCGCCCTGAGTCTCGCTGATAAAAAGAACGTTGGCTGATAACCCGTCGATCGTTCCCTACATTATCATCGTTATTCTTTGCATCTCTCGTGGGGCAGCGTACTGGGATTTTTCCCAAAAAGAGAGGCTTTGTTGTCCGAAGAAATATGAGACACGTGATTAGGGGAAAAGTGACCTCGTTTTCATTTCCACGGTAAAAATTAGGGTCCTCACATGGCATTGTCGTGCAAGGAAGCGGCAGCGAAGCATCGGTGTTGAACACTGATGTCATGCTGTCGATGATGATGATGATGATGAAGCGGTCGGAAGCACCCACAAAATCAACACGACCTAAATATCGGTGCTTCGTACATTTTGTGGTGATGTAAGTACTCAAAACTGACGTCAAGTCGCTTCCTAAAAAGGACAGGCTGTTTCTATAAATGCACGAAAGGCAATCTGAGATTGGCGCTTCCGAACCAGGAGTGCTTCCTCTCAAAATTCCTATCAGGGGTAGATTCAGGTATTGGTCTCAGAGTTGCTATCGTTTTGCGAAATCAGTGATATGAGTGATTGTGTTGTCTCAGTTTGGTACACCACTCATTGTGACGAAAACACTCCAAAGGTGACATTATCAGTGCGTAGGTTAGTAGTTGTGCGTCGCGCGGCACTCCCCCATTCAACCACTGAAGATGTCATCTCGATTGCTCACATAACGTTAGCAACAAAAATGTCAAGTTTGGAGAATAAATCAGTCTTCTCTTCTGTATCAAGCTCCAGGTAAACTTTACAATACACAGTTGCACCTTTGGATGGAACCGACAAATCTCAGTAATAAGATTGACTAATCGACGTTAGCAGGCAGTCTAATTGAAAGTGGGTTGTATGTTCCTTATGTTTGTACGTCCCCTAGTTGGCTGTCGAAGGCTCTTTACGGCCGGACAACGTGTACTTTTGGGCATTAAATCATATCACAGCAGTTGCATCATGTGATTCAATCAATCGTTTGGATCCAGATCACTATTCGTGCAAACTAGCTGCACTTTACCAGTTATGTGGATGCAAAACCAATGTAGCCACTTGCATTATCAAGCTTCTGGACACACTACTCCATCTCATCTCCGACTGCTGCTGGAACGCACCAATGAACACTGAGTGCATTAGCTCTAATATCTTCTATGGGTAGAAGGCCCATGACTACGCGTATTTTGGTGAACAGTGTCAAGCCTTGGAAAGTCAACGTTCAAGATGCTTGATCAGGGCACTCCCAAGCTATTGACTCAGTTCAACCATGCAGCCTAGGTCTACCAGCTGCGCTCGTGCCGTCGCCAGTAAAGTCGCTGGATCTAGTTGAGGTATATTGCTTGCTAAGACATGGCGTGAAATTTCGTGCGTGATAGTCTGAGTTGGGACAAATGATGGAAACATGCTCTGTAAATCGGAATCGCAGATTTCCCCGTATGACACCACCTTCGTCGGGGGAAGTAGTCGACCGGTTTAACTGCCCGTGGAAACGTACAACCCACTTTATTATGCACACCGATAGTGAACAGCCTGTACGCACACCTATACGTATAAATAGATTATTTTGAATTCGGTACCAGTATCTGGTGCCGCATCTGGTTGTAGGCGGGTCGGTTGAGCGCGATTGTTGTTGATGAAGGCTTGTTCGTCTGACAGCAGTTTGTAAACTGCACACCTGAGTAACTCAACACGTACTCTGTACCTTATTGAGGTCTACCGTAGTATCCCAAAAGAAACTCCGATGATAAGCAACCCTCGTTAACCATTATTTAGTGTGGGATGTCTCTGATGGAAGCGTGCTCTTTCCAAGGGCTTCTTTTCAAGAAAAGTCTTTATTTAATTTTGATAATCAACATAGTTTTAATCCCCTATTCTTACCTACAGGCTGCCGATCTTGTCCTTGAGTCCATTTTGAATCTTGGTACTCGGAAAGCTGCCGACTGGTTCAAAGCGGAACTGCGTCAGGGTGGTGGACTGGATCGCGTTGCGGATGCTGCTTCAGATGCTGTGGACTACTTGGCTGACTTAGACCCTACTGAACGTGGGCGACATCGTTCCAAATCCGTTTGGCGTTCCAGTGCCAACCCTACCGGACTGGATGGATTCGCACTGGACAAACTGAGACGTGTGTGTCACTACACAAAACTACTTGAGAATGTGGGTTTTTCCGAGTTTATGTCGTGGACAATCGGGTTTCTTTTTATATTTTCCAGAGCTCAGCCTTGTTTTTTTTTTCATTGTAACCGTCTTTCACCAGTGCTAATTTGCGATAGCCGTCGTAATGGGCAATCCAACTGCTGTGTGTCTGCAAAATTGTTGCCCATGAATCCGTGTTCAGTGTTCCGAGTTGTGTCCGCTGTGGACGATGTGGAGTGCTGTTTCTTAGTTTTTTATCATCCACGTTGTAGGGGAGTGAAGGAACAACTGACTGTCTGAGGGATCTCTGGAAACATAATTACCGTTCAGTAAAAGACACACCCAAACCAAATCGAGATGTTTAAATAACAGGCAAAACGAAACCGGCACATGTACGTCTGAGGCTTGTTAGGCGAGAAAATAGAAGGGAGGGGTGCAGAACGCTTGGGGGTCGTGCAGTGTCGGGAAAAATGCGCAGAAATTCGACAACTGGTGGAAGTGATTAGAAGTGCAGAACTGTGTTGCACAACCAAATGGCTTTAGAAGTGGGACAGAATACTACGGTGATTGTGAAGACGTATCGAATTCGCAGAGATCGCGATCCTGCACCGTGCATCCACTTCGTGGTCACTGTTGCTGACTGACCTATATCTAGAGCTGAATGGTTCTGTAGAAGCTTAGCTCCCTCAGCTTAGCCCACTTACATGTCCAGCACGAACCTGTGAATTCCTGTCATTCAAGTCGGATTTGTCGGTCAGTGATACTCAAACCGCTGGAAGACTGTGCATAATAGAAGAGTCATGGGCGGTTGGCATCCGAGTGCATCTGACGTTGAATGTATGTTGTTGTTGTTGATGATGATGATGATGATGATGATGATGTAGAACAAGATAGGCGTGTAGAGGCCTGTTTCAAGTCTTCAGCCGGCCTAAACATGATGCCATAACTATGAGCACTGGCTACCTGTTTGTCAAACCCGTCAAGTTTCAGCGTGATACCTCACTGTGTTTGGGACAACGCCATGTAAATTTTCCGGGAATGCGGCTATTAAGACATCTTCAAAGTTCTACTGGATCTTCCTTAGTGGTGTTGTAATGATGTCAGGAGCATACTCCTTCGGAAATGAAACAATTTTACTCCATCACCATCATCATTGTCAGCTGTAATACGCATTGCAGCGGGAGATGATAAATTGGTGCGTAAATACAGCACTGTCAGTAGGCTGTCAAGTGGGGGATTGGGAAGACAGCTACGCATTTGAGGCAATAGCTTGGATGCACGAGCGCCATTGGGGGCGCGACTGGGCCATGTCTGACAATGTCTCTATCCATTGGCCCGTCTCGGGGTCCCCATCCAGGAAGATGGCAATGATTAGCGCAGCTGAGTCTACTGGTAATGGCTTTCACACTTCGCTGCCAAGTCATTGTTTGACCGCCTCTGGCTAGGTTCCACTCTTCACGTGGTTGTGAGAAAAGAGCCCCTTGAGGAAGTCGGTCGACAGGCATACGCAGCACGTGGCCGAGCCAGTGCAACCTATGCAGTGGTGGTCCACTAGGCCCATCTTAACAAGAACCTACGTAAACTCGCACAACAGCAGATGTTTTTATGCATCACCAAACAGCCAAATATTTTTTGCGAAGCAACAGTTCATGATATTTGACACACGTGATAGTTTCAGCCCATTGCTAAAAACGTCAGGACCAACTGCAATCAGCCGCGTTACCGTGTCAACTTTTACCCTTGTGCTAATCCGTTTTCCCAGATGACCTATATGAACACGGATAACCAAACCTACCTCGTACGCTATCGGGACCGAATGCTGGTCAATCGTTTTATCCGCTGCATCCGTGTGTGTGCATCACATTTGCCGAAACAGACTACACCAGTTCAACGCAGTACGACACAAGTTAGTGACCTAGGCAAAGGCAGACCAGACAAGCCGCCTGCCGACCAGCTGATTTTAGTCGATTGCCTGCTCGGAATCTTCCGCTTTCTGGTGAACGTGTCACACAATGGTAAGTATTCTATATCTGTTTATGGTATTGGTTTTATACAACAGAAAGCGAGGTCTAATCAGTTAACGTTAAGGTGCTCAATCGTACAACCTTTACACCTCACCGACCAACCGAATGTGGCGTGGGGTGATAGCTGGTTTACGCCCCACTTGGAAGGATGTTCTCGCAGAAGCTGAGTGGAAGTAAGAGAGTGGTTGGTTGCCTATGTAAGGGCAATCCACTTCTTGTGTACAGCATAGTCCTGAATGCATCCAGCGGGCTATTTGAACGTAATTCCCTCTTTCAGATGGGTCAGAACAGAGTCATCACCGATGACTATCCCTTCCATGTAAACCAAACTTTGTTGAGCACTAAATAGGACTGCTTCTCCGAAGCCATCGCCTCAGTGCAATTTTTGTGTGAAGTACTTTATGAGCCGAAATCGTGTAAGTACCAGTACTTACGCAGCAATTTGATTAACTCCCATTTCTCAGGGAGCATTGTCCTCGTGCTCCTTCATCTGCACCCGTACGAGCCAAGTGTAGTAGGTAGCTTTATGTCGGATGGCTCTGTGAAGTCGAGGAGCTGAACCCCAACACCATTACTGCCTGTAGCTGGGGTCATCTGGTAAACAGGACGCAAGCATTTTTATGGTGCATATGAGTTAGTGGGCGTGCACACGAAAGTTGCTGTAATGCTCGCCGTGTAAGCCCTATAGCTCGTACACATACCGCTTTCTGGTGGTCCACTAGGCCCATCTTAACAAGAACCTACGTAAACTCGCACAACAGCAGATGTTTTTATGCATCACCAAACAGCCAAATATTTTTTGCGAAGCAACAGTTCATGATATTTGACACACGTGATAGTTTCAGCCCATTGCTAAAAACGTCAGGACCAACTGCAATCAGCCGCGTTACCGTGTCAACTTTTACCCTTGTGCTAATCCGTTTTCCCAGATGACCTATATGAACACGGATAACCAAACCTACCTCGTACGCTATCGGGACCGAATGCTGGTCAATCGTTTTATCCGCTGCATCCGTGTGTGTGCATCACATTTGCCGAAACAGACTACACCAGTTCAACGCAGTACGACACAAGTTAGTGACCTAGGCAAAGGCAGACCAGACAAGCCGCCTGCCGACCAGCTGATTTTAGTCGATTGCCTGCTCGGAATCTTCCGCTTTCTGGTGAACGTGTCACACAATGGTAAGTATTCTATATCTGTTTATGGTATTGGTTTTATACAACAGAAAGCGAGGTCTAATCAGTTAACGTTAAGGTGCTCAATCGTACAACCTTTACACCACACCGACCAACCGAATGTGGCGTGGGGTGATAGCTGGTTTACGCCCCACTTGGAAGGATGTTCTCGCAGAAGCTGAGTGGAAGTAAGAGAGTGGTTGGTTGCCTATGTAAGGGCAATCCACTTCTTGTGTACAGCATAGTCCTGAATGCATCCAGCGGGCTATTTGAACGTAATTCCCTCTTTCAGATGGGTCAGAACAGAGTCATCACCGATGACTATCCCTTCCATGTAAACCAAACTTTGTTGAGCACTAAATAGGACTGCTTCTCCGAAGCCATCGCCTCAGTGCAATTTTTGTGTGAAGTACTTTATGAGCCGAAATCGTGTAAGTACCAGTACTTACGCAGCAATTTGATTAACTCCCATTTCTCAGGGAGCATTGTCCTCGTGCTCCTTCATCTGCACCCGTACGAGCCAAGTGTAGTAGGTAGCTTTATGTCGGATGGCTCTGTGAAGTCGAGGAGCTGAACCCCAACACCATTACTGCCTGTAGCTGGGGTCATCTGGTAAACAGGACGCAAGCATTTTTATGGTGCATATGAGTTAGTGGGCGTGCACACGAAAGTTGCTGTAATGCACGTCACACTGCTCGCCGTGTAAGCCCTATAGCTCGTACACATACCGCTTTCTGGTAGCTAGTTTTATGACCCACTGTATTCAGGTAACTATTTTGCTTTGCTAGCAAACGATGTGGCGACCAGTAACGGCACCGTGGGGTCGTCGTCCGAAGGTATGGGGAAGGGCTGTAAACAGAAAAGAGACGCAAAACAAAATGAACCGCCAGTACTTGTGCTGAAAGTGTATGGTGTTGTGGTAGGAGTTGAAAACATTGATCGCGCGTCCTGTCTAGACTTTACTCAGGTTCAGTCCTTCCGTTACCATTGATCGACAGGACCCACAGAATCCCGGGCACCAGTTACTAGGACATTTCAGCTCCTGTGGTTATTTCCAGAACAGTACTTCTCCCAAAACTTCCCTATTTCCAATGTTTCCTATTCTCATCTATTTTGAACACTTCACTTTTTTCACCCCCGAAGAATTCGCAAGTGATCGTCTGCGTGGGGTGATAGCTGGTTTACGCCCCACTTGGAAGGATGTTCTCGCAGAAGCTGAGTGGAAGTAAGAGAGTGGTTGGTTGCCTATGTAAGGGCAATCCACTTCTTGTGTACAGCATAGTCCTGAATGCATCCAGCGGGCTATTTGAACGTAATTCCCTCTTTCAGATGGGTCAGAACAGAGTCATCACCGATGACTATCCCTTCCATGTAAACCAAACTTTGTTGAGCACTAAATAGGACTGCTTCTCCGAAGCCATCGCCTCAGTGCAATTTTTGTGTGAAGTACTTTATGAGCCGAAATCGTGTAAGTACCAGTACTTACGCAGCAATTTGATTAACTCCCATTTCTCAGGGAGCATTGTCCTCGTGCTCCTTCATCTGCACCCGTACGAGCCAAGTGTAGTAGGTAGCTTTATGTCGGATGGCTCTGTGAAGTCGAGGAGCTGAACCCCAACACCATTACTGCCTGTAGCTGGGGTCATCTGGTAAACAGGACGCAAGCATTTTTATGGTGCATATGAGTTAGTGGGCGTGCACACGAAAGTTGCTGTAATGCTCGCCGTGTAAGCCCTATAGCTCGTACACATACCGCTTTCTGGTAGCTAGTTTTATGACCCACTGTATTCAGGTAACTATTTTGCTTTGCTAGCAAACGATGTGGCGACCAGTAACGGCACCGTGGGGTCGTCGTCCGAAGGTATGGGGAAGGGCTGTAAACAGAAAAGAGACGCAAAACAAAATGAACCGCCAGTACTTGTGCTGAAAGTGTATGGTGTTGTGGTAGGAGTTGAAAACATTGATCGCGCGTCCTGTCTAGACTTTACTCAGGTTCAGTCCTTCCGTTACCATTGATCGACAGGACCCACAGAATCCCGGGCACCAGTTACTAGGACATTTCAGCTCCTGTGGTTATTTCCAGAACAGTACTTCTCCCAAAACTTCCCTATTTCCAATGTTTCCTATTCTCATCTATTTTGAACACTTCACTTTTTTCACCCCCGAAGAATTCGCAAGTGATCGTCTCGGCGGATGCCCTGGTCTACTGGAGACCATCCTTGAATGTGTGCTCAATCTACCTCCACGGTTACCGACCAATAAACGTTTCGATCTCCTGGTCCTGACACTCTGCTTACTGGCCAACCTCTGTGAACACTGTCCGGAGAATCGAACGCGACTGGTCCACTTGGACATTCCGAAACCACCAGTTGAACAAGACGAGGAAGCCGGCCTGTCAGACGAGGAAGATGATGCAGATAATGAGGATAGTAGCAGTCGTGATCGTATTCCTATGACATCAGCTCTGGATGAAATTGTTCACGTATGTCTTAAGCTTGCTGTCGCTCGTTCCGGTGAACCGGCGTTTTCCAATTCCCGTCTCCATAAACTAGAATTGTCATACAGTTCATCCGAGGCCTAGATTGTTATCATCATGAACAGCGCCGTGCCGCTAGAAATTACCCTGGTAAAAAGTAGAAAAAGTTACTTGGTGTAGAAGGCCTTATTTCCTCAGGGAAAGCAGTCAAGAGATATGGTGTGACCCATCATTGAAAGGAACATTTATGAACACTGTGTTGAAATGAGGCGCCATCAGCGGGGTTACTTGAACTTCTTTGTCACGTGACAAGTAGGTCGTCACTTATAGTAATCACGTACACGCGAATGCGAAAAACCTTCATGTTTTCTGACCAAACTGCCGACGTCGGTTTATATTCCTTTTTCCCTATCTGCGCTTTGCAGCTATTTTTGGTTCGTGAAGAACAAGCTCGGAATCATGACTTTGAACGGGACGATGAGGATGCAGCTGCTGCCGAAGCGCGACGACGAGAACAGCCCCCGTGGAATGCATCAGGCGATATCGGGCAACTAGATCCTCTGGGCCAGCCAACCCATGTTGAGGAGGCTGGTCTGAAGTGGCGACTGATTGAGGATCGAAAGGCGGCTGGAATGCTTTCTGGCGGCCGACTACCAGGTTGGTGAACAATCTCAGTCCCTTCGTGTGTTTCAGTCAGTAGTAAGCACGAGAACTATGGCACCGTCAAGTTTCTCGCGAGCCTACACCATTAAGTGATAAAATGCCAAACTGTTATTGCGCACAAGGAGGTTGGTTGTATGTTCGAAATAGATTATGACTCAAGTAGAACATACGGTTGATGGAAACCCGGGGACTGCGACTACCTGATGAGCCCCAAGAAGGGCGAAACCGGTCGTGGGCTGTCGAAGAGTTTTCAGCAGCCTTGTGAGTAGTTTCCTTCGTGAAGATTATGACTCAGTTCGGATCGCCTTGGCCTTTTTACGCTAGTAAGCGTAAGGTAAGGGTACGCCAGCGCGCGTCTATTGAGCGCCCCACTCGGTCTCCCCTGTCCCAATCACCTTGAGCTCACATTGTCTTCTAACAAACTCAACTAAAATTTGTCAAACTGTGACCTACATATACTTCATATTCTTCCCCTTTGTTACTTTTGACCTTAAAAAAATCGTTCAGCTGTAGCACCCTTTCGGTGCCTAATTGCTATACCACCCAAAGGTTGCACGAGGGCTGGGATACTGCCAGGTTGCCCAAGCCTAGACAGGGGAAGTCGAGAGCCAGAGGTTGGGTTCGAACCATGGACCTTTCGGTCAGTAAATTGGCGCTCTAACCACTTGAGGCATCTCGCCCCACTTTTGACTTTAACAACTACTTGTAAAGGTAAGCTGTCACCTGTTCGATTGTGACACCCCCTTACGCCCCACTTTTTAACAACTACTTGTAAAGGTAAGCTGTCACCTGTTCGATTGTGACACCCCCTTATGATCATATACTCTCATCCAAATCGGCCCATTTATCCTCTGGTCGCACTAGTTTTAGTTTACAATTACGCCTTTGTTTTCGTCCATCTCTGAAACAGAAAGGGCATGGTAGCTCTTCACTTCATCCCGAATGCCTTGGTTTGTTGTCATTCATTTTCACTGACCCTAACCACAAACCGCTGTTCCAGGGGTAGACGACAGGCACGAGGCGGCCCGTACTCCATGCATGGATGTTTGGACGAATAGCCCCGACAAATACGGTCATGAAATTCGCATCGTTAAAGCCGTGATAGTCGTGGGAATGAGAGTTGAGCTTCTAAAAAACGGGTGTCTTCCTGGAAAAACATCATCAACGAATAAGTTTGGAACCCGTTCAGGGAATGCACAGCGTCCGACGTCCATGCGTTTGAGTGATTCACCGACCATGGCAAACAATTATTGCCGCTAAAACCAATCTGTTGACTGGTGGTTGCCGTTTCAGCTAAGACGATCAACATAGAATTAGTTCTTGGACAATTGTTCACATAAACTTGCGGGTGATGCTACTTGGATAGTATCACTAGTGAATGCGAGCCTGAACAAAGACTTTCAAGATTACGTAACTCGAAACGCATAACAATTTCATCTAGTCCAGTTGTGTCCGCCCGCATCTTGTGTGTTCGTCGAAATTTCGGACATCGCTGTGCACCAAAATAACTTGATTTGATAAGTGGTCACTACTACCAATTATCAGCTTCTACCGCTCTGGATTTACTTTGCGAATAGGACCCGAAAAGTTTCCGGTTCCCCGCGTGATAAACTGTCACCCTTTGAAGATGACTGCACCGTCGCTCCAAGCACTTGATATGTGTTCACCCATGTCCCCTACTGTATGCCAGTGCGTTCTACCGGAACATTGTCTCCAATACTAGAGGAGAGTAGGTGGGCAGCGGAGGGGTCGGATGAGCCACTTTCAAGCTGTCGTTGAGCCATCCCCCCGTGGCAGTCTGAACTAGGCACTGTGGTGCAGCACTTTAGACTCGTTTCAAGTTTTACCTGTTAATGGGCTATGGGTTTTACAAGTACGGTAATACTGTTGATTTCTTTGATCCGTCTCTGGACTGTCATCACTTCCCTCCCCTTAGAGCAGAGCGCTGACTAGCTTGTGTTTGAAAGCATTGTTGGAAACATTGCATATTATGTGGTCTGTCGCGAAAACCGTGCATCTTCCCACAGGTACACCGATTCCCTTTTGGGAAGAATCCCTCAGGCGGGAGATACTACAGATCCATTTTTACTGTTTGATCTTTTTTATAGAAGGATCTTCTCAGGGTGATGATGTGCGGTCAGAACTCAGTTCTAGTTGACAGTACCTACCATAGTTTACTGTAGCCAGCTAAACTGCCAAATGTTGACCTATATGGTCCGAGTGAACCTTGACAATCTCGTCATTCAACTTACTAGATAAGCGTGGGATCAACCCCAGGGAATGTGGTGAGTTTTGTTTAGCAGTGAACTGTGAACCAAGTGGGTATCCTTATCTGACCTAGCTTCGACTATTCAGTACATGTTGACAGTGAGTTTAACTCCGAACTCACCGCAACCATTGGTGAAACTCCATGTACAACCTCGTCTCCACAACTTCTCTTCACTCACTCACACTCACCCCATTAGCGGACCCTGAGCATCAATCAACGAAACAGAAGGTGATCCTTTTGGTACCCTGTGCGCAACATAACAAAGTTGCCGAACTAGTCCCGTAGTTGCTGTCGCGTGTCATTTCTTACAAATCCACCGGCAGGTTAGCTTGGAAATCATGGTTACTGGGTCTGCCACGGACCCGAGTTTCCGTCTTTGGTGTGGACTCACCAGAATAGTTGCGCCAGGACAGAATGTGGGCTGTTCGAACGAGAGCACTTTTAATTAAACTTCTACAAATCACGCAACCAACTGTAAAAATCATCTAGCTGATTTCACGGACCCGAGTTCCGTCTTTGGTGTGGACTCACCAGAATAGTTGCGCCAGGACAGAATGTGGGCTGTTCGAACGAGAGCACTTTTAATTAAACTTCTACAAATCACGCAACCAACTGTAAAAATCATCTAGCTGATTTCAGCTTTCGCTGTGCGACCTGATGCGTAAGGTTGCTGTGTTTTGATACCTTGAGTAAATTGATCATATTCAGATATGATGTTTCCTGGTGGACACTTTTACCAGACGTGCGCCGTTCAAATTCTGGTTCTGAATAGGCCTAATACAAGTGAACCTCGAGTCCAGTGTCTCATCTCTTTGGTGTGAACGGATCGCAATAATTGCGTTAGGATAGAATGAGTACTGTCCGGATGAGACTTGTGTCGGTGCACATTCTTCGGATGCTATACCCATAAACCTGTTGATTGTTTTCCTCTAGCCTGTTCTAGAAGACAGAGAACTCCTTGCGTGCAAGAACCATCCTGCTTTTCCCGTGGTTGTTCTGTTCAAAGCGCAATGAATTACTGAATTCCAGAAGGCTCGTCCGCGTAGTTGCATCTGTGAGTGCATCTGGGAGCCTTATTAAAGCTGTCAAAGCGTTTAGTATAGGAGGGACTATGGAAAGATATCAGTAACACACACCGTCTCTGCGAAAGATTTGGGGAGTCGCTATCTTCAATCTTTCCCGAAATGTCAGCTAATCTGTTGTACTGCACGCTGCAACACCACTGATTCCTCTGTAGGATTTTCCTTCAATCCGAATGTCACGTGCATCGTATCCCCGAGAAACCCAAAATGTGATCTCATAAAACATCGCAGATTTTATTTAAATGCACATTTGTAAGAAATGAATGAATGTCAATGGAAAGCGTATCAGAGCACGCCAATTTAGCGTCTGCGTCTTCACCTACATCAAAAGAATCCCCCCAAGCATTTGAGGATGAATGTTTTGAATAGGATCCAACAGGTTCGCGAATCAAAGAACAGCTTGGCGGACAGAATTGACAGAATCAGACTGCCCTCCATTGGAATTTCAGGCGCGTCCCCATCAACTTCCTATGGTGGAGATACTCAACATCTAAGACTTTTCGGAAAACGACCTACTTCATAATTACTTCCGGTACATTACCAAGCCCATGGTTCCACACGTATCGAACGGCTATTCTGGCTGTTCACCAGCAACCAGACTGTTGGTTTTTCTCGTTTCTACAGTCCGTGTTTTTTTTTATTGGCAGTTGGTTTTCATTCCAAAGTGAACAACTCATGGGGAACGCGAGTGGCCGATCATAGACGACTGTTAACAAGAAAGAGGCCACTTTGACGTAAAGCCTCCATGGCGTTCCCTAGTGTACGGCCTTACCCCGCGCCCACGGATGGGTCCCTTACTCGTGGCCAATAAAACCATCGCTCAGCTGTAACACCCTTTCGGTGCCTGGCTGCCATCTCACCCGAAGGGCCAGGTTGCCCGAGTCTAAGCAGAAGTCGGGTTCAAATCACGGACCTTCCGGTCAGTAAATCCGCGCTCTAACCACTGATCCATCTCGTCCCCTTACTCGTGGTGGCTTATCGAAAATGGATTACTGTGGTTGAGTGTTGCCCGGCTTATCGCCATTCGGATGAGGACGGCTGCCCTCACCATCACTGTCAGTAACACCAGTGTTAAACCTCGACATCTCACTGCCGTACACTTATCTGAAGCACATCCCACAAGTTAACTAAATGGTGTGGTTCGTTGTGTAGAGAATTCAATAACTACACCGCTCTGCATAGTTCGATTTGCAAAAGGTCGGACTCAAGCACATGACCGCTTTTTTAACTATTGTTTTCTTAACTTGACACTTGTTTGCATTCCCGCTTGAAAGACGACCTGTCAAGTTGCAACTACTAAGGTTGAAGTGGGCATGGAGAATTCTCACAGTGGTGTACGTATAAACAGCATGCGTGAACAACCAGGGTTCACTATTATCGTTGTACGGTTCTTGCAGCCCTGTAGACGATACGCACCTTTGTGTGAGGAAACTACTTCCCTCCAGAGGGCTAATGAGCGGGCTTTTTGGAATCCTAGGATGCTCCGACACAGTGATCAATGATAAGTTTCTCGTAGATATCCATCGATTGTTAGTTCTCGTAGCAGAAGTCCAACTACTTCTCTCCAGAGGGCGCATGAGCGGGCTTTTTGGATTCCTAGGATGCTCCGACACAATGATCAATGATAAGTTTCTCGTAGATATTCATCGATTGTTAGTTCTCGTAGCAGAAGTCGAAGACAGCCTGCAGATCCGGCATTGGACCTAATTATCGATTGGGTTTCTAGCTGACCATCTCAACGACAACGCAATCTTGATGACGACGCTTTGGTTTAGCTGCTCTAACCGTGCTCTGCTGGAACCTGGACGGCAGACCTCTTCATCCCACACACGGTCTTGGATGTACTATCAAACACTAGTCATCGAAAACTTCCATCTGTGAAGTTCAAAGACTCATGTCGGCGTTTTTTCGCTAGCATTAACTAAAGTAGGATGGCTGTTTGATTGATTAGGTCCTTGGCCTTCGGAGTGATTTTCAGGGACTTTGCATTTGTCCCCATCGTTCAGGTGGATTGTTGGTCGAAGACGCTTGAACCTAGACATTCCAGCGCCGCCTCTTTCACCGTGGTTAGTCCTTTATGGCTAAAGGAAGACGGAAAAAGCCCCTGGGTGTGAAAGAGGACAGACCTGTCTGGTACCACTTGATGTGAACTCAGGCGAAAGGTTCCCGTTGACCTTCACACTTCCGCGGGAGTTGGCATATAGTGCTCCACTGACACTCATAGTGCCTGACGGTCCACAGTCAAAGGCAGCGTTCAAATCGAGGGAGACAACCATTGCTTGGCGCTGAAAACACTGTCACTGTTGCAGAATCTGTGGGAAGGTGAAAATGTGATCAATGGAATCCAGCTTGGTTTTCACGGATCTGTCTCACCCTGTCAACCTTCGAAGTATAAGATCAGGAGCCCTTCGATTGCCACAGCTGCCAGGCTGGCCATATGTGGTGAAATGAACAGGCTCGTGGTCGGATAAAATACATGCGACTAAAGGAACGAAGTCGTGACCAAAGTCCTGGAACAGCAGCTAGCCCAATCGAACATTAATCAGAAGTCATCCTGAAATTCTTCGTGGCTGAATGCTATGCTAATCATTCTGTTTCACTAGGGAAAATTGTCCTGGTATCCCGGAGCGCACTCTGGATTCGTCAAGTTTTATCTACCTGTGCGCGACCTAACATTATAGTGATCACAGCTACAATCTTTCCTTCATCTTTCTCTTTAGGTGGACGCCATCGAAAGAGCTCTAGACAGCGCCTGCGCCAAAGACGCCGTGAGGAACATCGTCGTGCTTTGGCTCTCGCGAAACGCTCCACAGAAGGCAGTGAGGAGGATGAAGACGATGAGGAGGAAGAGGATGAAGAAAGCAGTGATGAAGACGGTGATTTCTTGAATGATATGGATGACGACGACGATGACGATGATGATGATGAAAGCGTTGGAAGCGGAGCCGATGTGGAGTTTGTTGCGGAAACACAGGAAGAACAAGAAAAATTGGCCGAACACATGTCCCAAGCTCAACAACACATGGAAGATTCTGTGGTTGCTGCCTACGTGGGTAAGTGCCTTTTCTTTCATTTCGCTAGCCAGCGGTCAAATTTCATTGGATATTGATCTCCTTGTTTTCTTTCTGTTTCCATCACTAGCTCTATTAATCGGCTGTATCATCCAGTCTAGTCGCTTGTATGCTGATAAAATCCGTGGGAAACTTCCTGACGGTCAGTTCCGTCCGCTAGCGATCATGTTGGCCAAACTGCTGAGTTTCCTCTCGCTTACCAAAGGCGTTGGTTCATCCGGCTCTGAAACGATTCTTCGTATTGTTCGGATCTTGGAAGCTCAAGACAACGCCAAAAGCATTGGGAATCCCTGCCTAAACGGCAGCGCATGACAGTCCATGTCTGCTTCACCGAACTTCGGCCATCAGTAATTGCGTTTGCGCACCCCTTGATGTATCTACCACTCTCTCTCTCTCTCCACTCGTGTTTCACACGTTTTGTACGATTTTTTCTCTCTCTCCAGTTTCACACGTTTTGTACGATTTTTCGGTTCAACTGTTACCGTGTCAATCTTTTCCCAAGTGTACAGTGAGTGTCATAACATCATGCTGTTGTGCCCGGGTCCCACAATCACTCATCTCTCCGGCAATTGGAGAATAAGGCTCGCGTTTCTTGTACAGAAAGCATTTGCCGACTCACTCTTTCTCAACTCCGGACGCTCTTTTTCTCGTTCCCTATTTTCCCATATTCTCTCTGATCCATCTTTCTGTCAGCCCTCACACCGGAGCAGCTCATCTGTACATAGCATATTCGCCCCGATCGAATTCGGACAACACGAAGCTGTTTGATTTACGAATGTTGACACGGTTCATTCGTTTTGATTCCTTTCGCCTCTGTCCTCATCACCTTGCACTATTTCATCTACCATCCACCTTGTCAGGCTCCTCCATCCTTTTTCCACGGGGAGCTCTATTTGCCCTGTTCCTCATCCACTCCTCTTCTATCTATCTGAGCGAAAATTAACACGTGCACACCAGGTGCTTTGACACGTCAGTGATGTTTCCCGCTGCGCAAGTTGTTCCTGTTTGTGTTTAGGTGGATGTTTTTGAACACCAGATAACCATAATCATTATTTGAGTAGAAATGCAAAAAGATAGTCCGTCTTATCTCCCCCCTTGCCCTATATCCGTCGACTGGATGGGATGTCGAACTGCAAATAGGTGCTACTCGCTACAACGTTCATCGGTCCCCTTTTATTTCAGTTTCGTTCTACGACCACCGAGTGGATGACGAGATAGTCATACTTCGAAGGTGGTGGCCGACCGATCAGTTGAGGTTGATGGCCTGATCGCTGATATAGCTTATGTATTGAACACCCTTTCGGTGTCTAGCTGCCATGCTAGCTGAAGGAAGCACGAGGGCTGGGATACTGCCAGGTTGCCCAAGCCTAGACAGAGGAAGTCGAGAGGCAGAGGTCGGGCTCGAACCACGGACCTTCCGGTCAGTAAATTCGCGCTCTAACCACTTGGGCAATCTCGCCCCATTGAAGGTGATAGCTATGGTACAAGACTGTCACTGCCTGCGTGAGTAGAGTATGTCAGGATCGTTATTCATATGTGAGTCTCAGGGCCGCTGTTCAGGGGAATGAACAAATCGCTTTCGCACTTAACCAATTCACAGACTGACCACTGTTCAGTAGTCTTCATTGTGTTCATGGTTAGCTGAAATGGGACCTCTGTGGCGGACTGTCCATTGGGATACAAACTACGCGGCCTAACAATTCTAACCAATAGCGTACAATCGTCTCCAATATGGTGGACTAATCGTTTTATTTTCGGAAATCCATCCAATGGAACTCAGATTTGCTGTCCCAGTGTTCCCATCAGTTTCAAATAATGTTTTCGAAATGTTTGTGATAAAATACACCGACAATATCTCGAATCGATAAAGCTGCGTGGACCGTACTGCAACAGAATGTTGGATATGCCGACGATACATCAACCCGTAGGTCCTAGCCTAGTGAAGGCCGTTCTCACCTGGCCGATCGGAGATTCTTTTACCAATTCACCGGGACTGGCACCTTTACTCAGGTAGATGATCTATCTGCAAGCTACCCAGTATTTCAGTATCATTCTACACCCTGTGGATATGCAGTGCCGCGTGCTAAGTCTTGTGACCGAATAAGCTAGAGTGATTAGACTTCCTTAGTATTCATATTTGAGAATTGGAATATCGCCATCCCGCTCAATATCTACAAGTGAGTACGCCTCAAAGGTTTTCACCACTGAGGAGAAGATTCAGCAGTGCAGGTAGAACTATTTTGACACCAGGGGAAATCGTTTCGCGAAGTTACCGAATACGTTTCGCCTAAAACGTAGTGATACGAATGAATAGGTTTCAGCCATCTTGTTTTCGATGGATACTATCTCGGTGACCCCGATTTCGGTCTCAAGTCTACATGTGAGCAAAACAAATTTATGATGAGTGACCCGTAGAGCCTTAGAAACTGGTCCACATTTCAGAAAAATGAAACCAGTTTAACTGGGCGCTACCGTTAATATTCCTGAGCTTTTTTTTCAGCTACAGTACATTACTGACTGATTCTGATTCAAATAGAACTGGGATCAGTCAATATGCACTTAGTTGCATATTCTTCGCTCGATCATGAAGCCCAGTGCCAGTTATCCGGAATTCAATCGAGTCGGTGTATGACATGACTCATGGACAAAACTGGCCCCAGCGGTTAGATGAGTGGCGAAGCTGTTGGCCTCACTGAGATTGTATCAAGAAGATCAGATTCCTGAAAATGCTCCCGGAATTCCTGAAACCTAGCCACACTCGCACCCCACCAAAATCCTAGCAGCGAAGCTGTCAAGCATCCGGCCCAGAAAAGCCAGCTTCTGATTACACGTTGAAGCTATCAATCGATTCAGCAACGGTCGACGATGATTGTGCTCACCCAAGTTCGATCAGACGGCCTGGATCAAGGTCGAAAGTGCACTTTAACTACTGTGAGACCCCCAGTAACTTTTGCACTCATTTGTTCGCACGAAAGTTGTTGTGTTCCTTGTCGGCCTGTCCTCCGACATGAAGGCAGTGAAGTAGGGGCGGCATTTAGCAATCCGAATCTTCGTAATTCCTCTCTTCGCACCCTTTCCAGCGAGCCCGCTCGTGTATGGGGTCTTTCTGAGTTTGTCCACGCGTTACATCTTTGAATATACCTCGCTAGTCAGATCAAGGTAGTTGTCGATCGGTAGTGCGTATTTCTTCAACTAGGTAGTGCATCAGATGCACAGATTGGCATGCGCAGTGAAGAAAGGCGCAGAAGAGTCTAAAACTTTGAAGTTTGAAGTCATATCTGATTCAGATGGCCGAAGTGGTTAGAGCGCGGATTACTAACCTGAAGGTCCGCGGTTCGAATCCGACCCCCGCCACTCGACTTCCCCTGTCTAGGCTTGGGCAACCTGGCAGTATCCCAGCCCTCGTGCTTCCTTCGGGTGGCATGGCAGTTAGGCACCGGAAGGGTGGCTACAGCTGACGCTTCTTCTTCAGATTAACAGACAGGTCATGATATCCACGTCTCAGGATGACCGAGACGTCTAAACGCGGGCGCTGACCAGTAGTCTCACATTCGCGGGGAGCCGGCTGTAAAGCGAACGACAAAATATCATCATGGAAACGGACTACACGTTTTTACGAGGATTTGAACATGTATCTGGTTGTTATCATCCTAAAAAGACGCGAAAGCACACGACAACCTACTTTGAAGTGGTCGGTGGAAGTGTATGGTAAGCATTTCTTGGTAAGCCACCATTTTAAAACTGCGGAAGTCCGTCGGCATAATTACGATGGCGACACTGTGTGCTGGTACTTGTAACTGGCTTGCTATCGATCCGTCTCTTCTTTTCAGTTCCAGAGTAATGCCATACCTCCACTAGTATGGCGCACCATTCAAGTGTTACCAGGGCCTGTCCATTAACGCACCGTCAAGGTCATAACTGATAATCGGGCAACATTTGCCCAACCACACTACTACTGATGTTGTCTTCCTTAGGATGAAAATGCCGGGCAGTTGCTCATGAGCAGGTGAAACCAACCTCGGTTCCGTTTGGTTACGTTTAGCAGGTGTACTGGTGTGTATGCTGATGACCCAGAACGACGATTCTACTAATGCGAGTGCACCTGTATGTGGTTGAGGGTGCACTAGGGAAGCAGGGTTTTCCCACTGGTTTGTTTGTCTTGCAGTGACAAGACGCATCACGTCTTTGCACGCCTGCTTGGATGGTCGTTTTCTAGTCCACCCCATCAGATACACAGTCACCCTGAGGGAAATTTTTTTCGAAATTTCCTAAGGGTGTTCCCGACCACAGCTGACTGTAGACAAGCTATATTGGTAGTGAAAGCCGGCCAGATCAAAAGTGGTTAATGAGTAGTAGGTTTAGCAGTCCTCATCTTGTCTTAAACCACATCAAAGCTGGGAAGCAATGGCTCCCGTTTCATTCTTACAGCTCATCAATAATGCCTACCCTATCCCTTCCTGGGATTCGAGCACTGGGCATCTGACAGGCTGGTTACTACTTCTCCAATGTGGTCAGTTCCAGCGGAAAAGCTAACTGAGGTTACGGATTGCTCAGGCTGGTTTCCTGTCGCTAAACTCACTGTTGTGGAGCAACACGATGTCATCGGTATTCCGGTGAGTTAGGCCCAAGTCATTCGCCAAAAACGGGTGCACAGACGGTCAACTAAAAGTGTGTGAGCTGAAACAGTCAGGTGATGACCTGACAATCTGCTGATGTGGCTTACAGAGACGCTGCACCAAACACCTGCTCTCTCAAACGGTATTTTGTGTACAGTTATAGAATTTGACCGGTCGTTTCAATCTAGACTTCTGTATGGGCTTTTCCACATCGTAGCAACGGTTCAGACTACCACACTGTAAATAGAAAACGATGAAATTATCAAATTATCAGCATTAGCATCATATTTCCTGGTCTACATAGCAACATAACCCGATTCAAATTGGTAGTAGAATTGGTTAGCTGCACTGTTTAGCCGAGGTGACACTGCATGCTCTTCTCCTTTAGCCTGCGTGTGAGGTCAAGTGAGAGAGTTCATCACTGTGTTTGTGACAATTTGTCCAAGTCAGTTAATAAATCTGTGCCAGTGGCCTTATGTCCTCTTTTGAGGACGCGTCGTCGGCTCTGAAAAGTTTGTCCCCTCCTGGGGAATTGGAAGGATGGGTCGTAGTTCCTTAGACCACTGTAAAACCCGCCTTATACACATTTTTCTGGTGCGGTCATGAGCTCGGACTATTGTGTAGTGGAGGCGGGCGCAGGCATTCTCCTCTTGCGCGAATACTGCAACCGCCTCAGTCGATTGTCTGTTATTTGAAACGACGAAATGCATCCTGAATAACCTTATTTTTCATGGCAAGCCATTATCCAGTGGATTTCAAGGTCAGCCAGAAAAATCGATCATGAGTTTCAAACTCACTTGACAGCTTACTGTAACCAGGTGGATGTTGGACTCACGAAGTCTAGAGACTGTTGCTTGTGTCATCTCGTTATTTGAGTTTGAAAGATCAGTGGAAATTTTTACAAGCCGGCCTTTATTGGATGATTCGGACGAACGTGAAGCTCGAAAACCTAAGTTGGAAGGTTAGTTTGATTCACTTTTGCCCGTCTTCGGGGATACGGGTCACTAAAGTAAAGTTGTGTAGACTGTATAACGCTGAAAGAGGCACTACAAGGGAAAACTATTTGCTTCCTAGTCGGAAAAATCGAGTCGAATTTATGTGCAGTTGGCAAAAACAAAGATTTGTGCTCACTTTTGTTTTTTTTCTTTTTTAATTTTGTAATTGCTCAGCAGGTGTTTGATTACACAGAAAACGAGGAATAAACATTTTGAAGTGATAAGTTCGCTCAAGCGACAAAGTCGTTTCGATTGAGTTGTTACTTGAATAACGATTCCTTTCTGAATTTAAAACACTGTGATCCCCAGATCGGTATGAACTAAGCGGTAACGGCAAACGTTTTGGATAAATTCACTTTGTACAATCTTATCTCCTACAGCAATTGTAAAGTAGAATAAAACCCAAATGAATTACAGGGCTAGTAGCAGTCGTTTGCATAAAACTGAAACACAAGTTGACCGATCAATAGAACCATGGTGGTTTCAGAGTAACGCTCTGAGCGGAGTTGGTGGACTTGAGTCGACCAATCGATATCGCTTCAATAGTGACTGGACTTCCTTGAAGCCACATTGATCTGTGCTCAGAAAGACTTGAGCATTAAGCGGAGACTGAAATGGTTTTATTGACTGGTTGAGTTGCCTTTGTTAGTTGTGCATGTCATGGTTGTACGATGACATGGCTGTACCATGACTTTTAAGATCCACCCCTAGCTTTCAATTCCAGCTCGCACGTTTTGTGGCAAACAAGAGTGAGTGGGTAGCTTTAAATAGAAAACAGATTGAACTTGTTGTGCACATTGTGTAGCATTGTGCCCGAACAATTTTTTTTAACTCCTTTTGAGTTGATTTAAATCAGGACGCATCTTAAGGACATTGGGGAGCGAAGCCATGACAGTATTCGTTCGTTCGCTAGGTTTCCGTTAGTGTATTCTTTGTGAACGTAGACACATCCCATAATTTGTCAAACCTCACACAGTTTTGGAACGAAACAAAATACCCTTGAACTCTGGCCACTACATTCTAGGTAACGTCGATCTAGCAAGCTTGATTGGTCCACGCTCATGTATATTCATGCGAAACCGTGTTTTCAACATCCATGAAAGCAGAATCAACCTAATGAACACACGACAGGACATGAAAACCACAAGTGGATGACCGGTGATTCGAGGCCTATTCCCAGCCTACTTGAATATCGCCTTCACAAGAGGCTGTAACGGATATTCCGCTATCGTCCATAGAAATCACAATCATCTTACGGTAATTCTTCCGGTGTTTCGGCTGAATATGGTTCTTCATGGTCACTACGTCACATGGAGAAAAACACGACAAGTGCTGTTGGACTCGCGGTTGAATGGCAGATCAGAAAAGCTGTTTAAGCCAACCTAGGATAGCAGTGTTTAGCTCATGGTTGGTCCGTAGAGATACGTCTTACAATCCGAAAAGTTAGTAGTGAGCCCCTAAACTGTTCCCGTAGGCATGGTGCTTCAGTTAAACCGATGAAACATTTCAATCAGTTGAAATAAGTTTTGAAGGGACAGGGAAGTCATCATTCAAGAAGGGTTTGGTCAGTGGACAACGTTCTTGTTTTGACACGAATCCGGCGTCACGCCAAGCGAGTAGATTAGCTCGTTCGCCGAGTTTTAGGACAGACGAAGAGCCAATCATCAAGATCTCTTCCAATTTGCACACTGGCACATTACATTCACACTGATCTCCGATTGTTTATCAAAGCCTTCTAGAACGTTGTGACTTTTCTCTACCTGAAGTTGGATACTTGTGTTTTCGTGACTGTGCGAAATCTATAGTTTCACACGTGTGCTCCAAGTTTAATAATCTCAGTCGGCTGCATAGCTTGCACGTCACGTTAGGTCGCATCATCGTTTTTGTTATTATTGACTGGGGTCAGAGAAACGCGTTGTAAAATCCATCAAACCAGCGTGAGGATATATCAAGAATACGCCGACTTGCCATGGCCCGGCCCTCACACTGCCACCCTACGTCCGTCCTACAGAGGCGAGCTTATCAATCGACCGATATGGATGGGATCGTCTATCCAACCCCGCTGTCCGCTGCCGTGGGTCTTCGACAGTTAGGTCAGGTTCCATGACCGCATCGGTGCGCATGGCTTATCGCTCGTTAGTCAATCATGTACTCACCTCATTGAATGCATTCAGACCTACCATCGATGACAATATTTCAAGTGAGAGTTTTCAGCAACCTTATGAGTAGTTTCTTGTATGAAGATATACTGCGATATCTCGAATATCGTGCCGACTGAATCATGAGGCGGCCTGAGTGCAGCACATTCAGTTGAAGAATATCATAAACGAGATATTCTCTTGAGTCTCTCGTGAAAACTGATTTGCAAATGAGTTTATTCCTCGATAAAAGTCCAATTTGGGTTCAAGTAGAACAGGGCAGAACATAGAACGGAAACTCGGGGACTACCTGATGAGCCCGAACTGGAAGGGCGAAACCGGTCGTGGGCTGTCGAAGAGTTTTCAGCAACCTTGTGAGTAGTTTCCTTTATGAAAATAAGCTACGGGAACGTTGCAAAACCTTCGTAAGCACTGGGGTCTAGTCAAACAACCGTTGATTCAACCTCCATATTCCTGTAAATCATATGTAATTTGAAAGATCCTGGCTACTCTTTTCAATGCGACCGGTTTCGTGACCGGGGTATGTAAGCGAAATTACACGGGAAATTTTTCGGGCTACCCGGTGCCCTCCCACAAAGTATTTGTTTCTCGTGCTACAAATTGAAAGTTGGAACTTCGATACACATTTATTTCTTGCTTGATTCAACACTCAAGCTGAAAGATGCTAGTAGGTCGTGTGATAAAAGTCTGTTGCTTGAGATAATCTCGTAAAAAATAAGTGAAGCGGCCATAAATCTGAGTATCGCGCTGACAACCTCTTCCAGCGCTGTTGAGCCGTTACAACGAAAGTAGTGTCAAGAATGGCAGGTACCTAGTTCACAGCGCAGAGTAGCTACATCTTGATGGAATCTGGTAAGATGGTGACCAATCGGCACGACGTTTTCAAGTTTTGCTGACTGACTGTGCCCTACAAAGTTGGCACTGGTCTTCAAACGTTTCCCAAAGATCACTTCACATTCCACTTTGACTGAGTTTTGAGCCCCGCGTTTGCCAATTACAGCAACAGTAATGTTAAAGTCTTATGTTTTTCCGCTCATCCGAGGAAAGAATTCGATCACCGTGTGACAAATCGTTTGCAGCGTACAGTCTCCGAGCCTGTTGGATAGAATACGAGCTATCGCATTAGTTAAGTCACCTTGATTTGGCGAAAGTCTGCCATCTCTAACGGGAAGCATTGTACACTTGTCCGAAGTTCTGTCTCGTAGATTATACAGAAATACTCGGTTGTCGCTCTTTGAGAAAGCCGCCTGAATTCAGGTCTGTGTGCTGATACCACCCAGCTTGTGGGTCATGATCGGTTTCTCGTTGACTATCTTGTCAGCTGGAGTAACAGAGAAACTGATGTCGTGAAGTATATGAAAACAGGCTGATTTCGCTTAACGCATGACCAGTTCTTCGAAAAACATCGGTTACTTCGCTCTGGATTATAACTCCCCGCTTCGTATCAATCAGTTACTCTCAGAATTTTAGGCTTGGTAGTCCGGTTTCTTGAACAGGTGAATTTTCTGATTACCCTTGCATTGCCATGATGACTCTTCTGGATGGATCTCTTTATGTGACCTCTGGCGACTTGCCAAGGCGAAAGGGTGGATTTCCTTACATAACTGGGGTGTGTCTACTCACAGCATCTGCTGTATTTTCATTGTGCACTGCACTCGCCCCACCCTTGGTACTTCAGGCCTTTCCTCCTGAAGGTGTCTTCCTAGACAAACTGTCCACAAACTGAAATGAAGGTTTATAGCGCTATTTTTACTTTCTATAACCCCTACCCTTCACCAGCACCTGACTTTCTTGGACCTAACTGGCCCGCTGAAATCATCGATGTAAGCGGCTGTAAGCGACCGATGAGCGGCTGTGGAGGGAAGAAAATCAGGCCAGTCATAAATATAGAGGCACTGGGGGATCGGAGATCTCATGTGAGTCTCAGTAGGACCAGTCAACGAAGGTCTTGCCAGCGAAAGCTTTCGGTTAGTGCAACCGATCATAAAACGACGGCTTATGCTCTTCTGGCTTTGACCTTGAGAACCGCAACCGGCAGCCCAAAAGTCATGGTTCTGTGACGCGTAGCATAGCGTCAAAAGTGTACAAGGACATAAAGTAAGCCTTTTGGTCCCAATCATCTCTGCACCCGAAAAAATCCACTGATATCCTCACGGATTCAACACCTACTCTGTCGACTTACTGTCCTTGTGTCGAAAAGCTACTCACCGCTCAAGAGTAGCTGAGGTAACACCGATACCAGAGGAAGAGATGGGAAATTTTGGGCTGACGGATCTTACCGTCCAACGCTGCTTGAAAAAGTACGCCTTAGTCCAGTTGGAGTTGTTTCTTTCCGCCATTTTATCTGTTGTTTCGTCCTTCTTGGGGCTCATCAGGTAGGCGCAGTCCCCGAGTTTCCGTTAGCCTTATGTTCCACTTGAGCCCGAATTGCATGAAATCAGTGAAATACACTCATATGCAGACAAATTTGGTTTTGCGAGAGACTCATCTGAATCTTTCGTTTATGATGTCTTTAGAATTCATGATGTCACATATGTTGGTTTCAACAACCACCGATTACCTTCACGTCAGTAGCCAATCAGCTCAACACACCGCATAACCAATAAGAATGGTGTGAGTTTTTAAAACGCCTAGTCAATTGAAATTGGAAAACAAAGCAGCCTTTTCCCCTAAAGAAGTGAAAGATGGAAAATAACAACACAATTTTTCAGCGATAGTCCGGATTTATTTCGTCAGGCACGTACAACAAATTGGAAGGATTATTAAATTTAGAGAAGGAAATCTGGTCGCTGGCTTGTTCGCTGAGCTGGGCAATTTGGTTGCAAACGTTTCATCACCATTCGAGGTGACATCATCAGTGCGTAGTTATGCGTAGCGGTGGGTTAGTGGTTGTGCACAGCGAACAAGCCAACGACCATCTACGCTACCTGAGCTACCGATATTCTCCTCTATAGAAAAAAGGAAATCTCCCAAGGCCATTACCATCCGCCTACGGAAGCCGGATTTGTGTGCGCAGAAACAGATTTCCATTTCTGTAATGCACTACTCATAAGGTTGCTGAAAACTCGACAGCCAACGACCGGTTTCGCCCTTTCCGTTTCGTTTCTATTTCGTTCATACTGCCTGGATAAACGGCGGAGCACCTGATCCGAGAGCCGTATAAATCCGGGTAATATCTTTAGGGTAACAACTGCATGGCAGGCCGTCAAAACGCTTTAGGCGAACCAATGACGAGGAGCTATTTCCTGAAATAACCACTTCCCATAGACTTGAGTGCCGCATCGGTAAACCATAGGGTTTCTGAATTAAACTGCACACTAGCCAATGAGGTGAGAGGATGGCCAGTAAAACACTGGTTAGGTCGTGAGCTGAGCTCCACTTTTGTATTGTGAACGTTTCATCGCCAACCACGGTGGGTATGAATTTTGCGTCACCGTCAGTGTAGGGTAGTTCACTTTCATCGACATCGTCTCGTGACACGACAGCTCACTGACGCGAACAGTGACGAAACGTCTGTAAACAAATCCAGACAATCGGAGGTCGAAGACGTAACATTCTCTTCAGTAGGAATTCACGCTTGCACCAATGTCGTATAAACACAAGTGAAATAGTTTCCTTTATGAAGATATGCTGCGATATCCGTGATATCGTGCCAACTGAATCATGAGGCGGCCTGTGTGCAGCACATTCAGCTGGAGGACATCATAAACGAGAGATTCAATTGAGTCTCCCATGAAAACCAAATTGATTTGCACGTGAGTGTATCCCTCGAAGACAAGTGAGATTTGTCGGCAGAAAAATATTCGGAATACATTTGTCGAACCACCGTTTGTTCACGCAGTTTCAGCCAAACGGGCGTGTGAGTTTCTTTGAAATACTGTACAATGAGATGTAATCACCTTTTAGTTCCTCCCACATCAGTTGCCAGAATTAACCGGCCCTTTATCAGTAAATAAGCATTTTCTCAAATTCCAAGAAAGCTCTGTTACCCCACCTATTCTTGCATTCATATATTCCCTCTGAACGCTCGCAGGTACACCGGTAGGATGCTTCAGTTACTGGTAAGACAATTACACATCCGTTCTTCCCATGACTTTTGGGCCAAATGTCGGGGCGGAACTGTTGCCTGAGAAACGTGCATGCAGATGGAAGTCAGCATGAAAGGAGGACAAGTAAGAATTCTCCTACGACCCAAAAACACCCCTGTGACTGCGTGCTCTGTCAAATGAGCAATCAGTTTCAACTGGTAGATGACAAGGATCGTCAAAACACTGCAGCAGCTAGGAAATAACACTATAACTCTAGAATAATTATTCTGATGGGCGCTACACGTAGACGTTTTTGACATCCTACTATCTGTCAGGTTTAGTGGGGTGTTGTAAATTAATCGTGACCAGTGCACTAGGAAGCGCCTTAGCAAAGATCTCAAATAATTGTACTGTGTGTGCCAATCGAACGTCAAATTGTAAATTATCGTGACCAGTGCACTAGGAAGCGCCTTAGCAAAGATCTCAAATAATTGTACTGTGTGTGCCAATCGAACGTCAAAAACGGGTTCTGTCCGTGCCAGTCGCCTTCCAGGGTGGGGATCGCGTGATCCCCAGTGGGCCTGGCTAAGGATGCTGCAACCTATGGCTGCAAATCGATGTCAGTGGCATTCTTCTTGTCAGTGCCTGGAGGTGTAGACTCATCAAAATGATCGTGGTAAACTAGCTCTAAGTCCTTTACCGTCCGCTTTTACTTTTTTCTTCACATGATGATGATGATGATGATGATGATGGTGATGATGATGATGATGATGATGATGATGAAGATGATGATGATGATGATGATGATGATGAAGATGATGATGATGATGATGATGATGATGAAGATGATGATGATGATGATGATGATGATGAAGATGATGATGATGATGATGATGATGATGAAGATGATGATGATGATGATGATGATGATGAAGATGATGATGATGATGATGATGATGATGAAGATGATGATGATGATGATGATGATGATGAAGATGATGATGATGATGATGATGATGATGAAGATGATGATGATGATGATGATGATGATGAAGATGATGATGATGATGATGATGATGATGAAACAACAATGGATTGAGCACAAACTTCGGAAGACTACCACTTTACTGGCATTTATTGTCCCTGGACATCTATTCAGTGAAATCCATGTACAGGATACATAGTGGCTGCAATTTTTTCGAAATAAGATGACGCGATAGCCTCATTGAACTAGCAAAACATACGCGGCTTGATAAAATGCCTTCACACAAAATAAGGTTGCAGAGATATTTCTGGACCATTTTTCGCAAGGTTGACCCGAATTGTCGTGTTTGACCACACTGAAAATGAGCATATCAGAAATGCATTGGCGAGGGACTATGAAAGCCGTAATCAGCAAACCCCGCTGAACTTGGCGTTTTCCGTCTCCTTGGCTTGAATCCCATAGACACGTGTGTTTATTGACACTCAGTCAAGCACGTGAATCCAGCCTATTGCCTCTGAAGGACGAGTTCCTCCGATTTCTTCACCAATAAAAACGGTTTCCTCGATTTACCAGTTGGCAATACGAGTACGCTTCGCGTAACCTTCCAATTCCGGGGTACCGGCCAGCGGAATTGTGGAAGCCAGAATCACTGTTTCACACGTATGCAGCTGACAGCCTCTGCACCATGAATGCTTTCTTGCCCAACTACCCTGCTTAGTTCACTTCAATCTGCCCTGTGTCACACACTTTTTTCAGCTTGCCCTACTTCAAAGGTTTGCATGCTATCAGTGAGTTCGTACAAGGAAGGGTTTTGGAGAAATCTGGAATTTCTTGATTTGGTGGAATCACTCCAAAGGATGACTCTACTCCAAAAGGTGTAACACCGTAGCTATTTTTCTAACGGCCTGGATGAGTTTGTAAAATAATCACTTTTGGAAAAATTGCATAACTGATTCCACAGCTAAGGCAGTACGAGTATGCGTTCCTCTTTAATCTTGGTGTCAATACGGCGCCTCCGGAGTGGGGCGTTAATAGTTTCTATGACGAGGAAGCCTCGGATTATTCGACTACTGGTCACACACAGTGTTGTGTCGAACTGCTGTCCCCGCTCCAGTGCACCTGTTGTTTTTCGAACCGCACCGAAAGTTTTGTCAGCAACAAGCGTGACTACAAACGGGTTCATGAACACAACCCGTATGGTACGTTGAACCACTGAGCTTATCCAGATGGATGATTGACCTGAATGGAGTTCATACAAGTCCAATCAAATGGAAACCGTTTGACTTTTCATTGAGTGAGCAGAAGCTGATTGGGAAATCGTTATCACTAGTCAGGTTCACGAGAGAACCATCAAGCTAAATCCTACAAGCATCTTGCGGTCGCTGTCATCGTGGCTGACCACTATCGGCATCCGGTGCACACCCACGCCTGAACTGAGCGACAAAGTGGTTTCCAACGTATTCTACGAATCCTACCGGGTCAACTCTGTTTAGGTACCCCTGAAAACAACACAAAAGTTTTTGCCTACTCGTCATTGGTGGCAGATCTTCAGGTGAAAGTTAGAATATGTAAAAACGTTGCTAAATCGGGACTAAATCAGGTAATCGTTGGTGATCAACGGACATAATACAGACTGACTCATACAGATTGGATCTTTTTCACCAATGGACTAGTGCAAAAAGTGCGTGTGCGAAAAGTTAAGCCCCAGCACTTTTTCCCAGCTCCAGTTTAATGCATGCACACAACCTTGACCCAATTTTGATGAAAACGATTCCTTATCCGCATCCGGGCTCATTTTGTGCAAAAACTTTCTCCGTTCGGACGTAGAACCTTAAACGAACTTTCTGACGCTTTCAACTATCGTTCATGACAAGGAGACGGTAATACG
>NW_008751978.1:467916-485281 GCF_000715545.1 Opisthorchis viverrini | reverse complement strand
GAGGAACCCCAAATCTCCCCCCGGAGAAGCCACGTGGGACGAGTCCTTTCCCAGCAGTGTATTTTCGGAGGGATCTGCCGGGACACTAAAGAGTTGTTCATGTATGCAGTACCAGATCGAACTGCGGCCACTTTGATGGACACAATCCAGACAAAATTAGCGGAAAACGGATTTTTTCATGCAAATTAGTAATGACATATCCCAATTTCACCCTCCATTTTCTAGCCTTTTTTGGTTGGCGGGGCTTATCTGGAGAAGACCCCCACGCCATTTCTCCTGGCTTTAATTTGTCGGTCTCTTCTACGGTTGAGTGTGTGATTCAAATATACCGTCGGAGACCTGAAGAGTGTGGAAAGCTCACGACTGTTCCTGTGTGGGAGCAAAAAAGTTCACCATCCTTTATGGCGCCTTATTTCAAACCCTGATTACCCATGGCAACGTATCCTTTGATTTTCGGTTTCCCAAAAAGGCTCTTGTTGACCTTCGTCTCAGCTAGTGTCTATGTTTCTGCAACTAGGATAAAAATGGTGTTTTTGGGTTGTTTCTTTCCCCCCAGTTCTGGTCACACTTTCACGTCTCCCAACAAAATGGTGTGTAATATTTTTGTAGCTCAGAGGCTGGTGATATGGCGTCGCGAGACCAGCAAGATTAGGACATTGACAATGGGTATGACTCATGCGATGAGTCATCTGACGCATATGGAAATGGGAATGGTGAACATCAATCACAGGCTCTTAGGCGCTGGTTTGACGATTTTTTATGGAATGTCGTGAAATATCCTTTTCACGTCTCTTGATGTCTGGTTTTTTCACTTTTCAAACAAGAACGCTCAATTAATTTATGTTTTGGTCTTGACGGCAGACCCATAAAAATGGTTCTTTTCAAAATGCGATACTCGTTGCGTAGTCGGTGAAGCAACAAGTTCAGCCGGTTGTTTTATAGCAAAAGTTGGGATTGCCCACTAATCTGAGCATGATAAAGTCATCAATCACATCCTCAAAATGACAAGGAGCAAGTAACTTCCGGTCACTAGTTAGGACAGATTCGTGTTACTACCCAGCACTCCTCACCCGTGAGTCACTCCTGTTCCGCAAAGAACGAAAAAATTGCTGTCACCATCGTTCCTCGTCGTCACCTCATCGTCCGTCAGCTTCGGTGCGGGTATCTAACCAAGATCGCCATGTATCCTCTCTATATGAGCATCGCCAATGAAACCGATATTACTTACAGGTGCCCGCTGGCTTTCGCGGAACTTTAGCCCATTGTCGTCCTCGTTGTGCCTTCGGTTCCCTGCTGCCCGGGATACAGACGGTCGTTCCTAGGCTATGGAAAATGTGTGCCTTGAGCACATATACAGTGAATCGGCAAAATCACTGAGTGTACGGACGCTCCAACAACATGTTCGCATGGTTCCAGCGAGGACTCATTGTGTTGCACGTGAGTATCCTCTACGATAAGAGCAAACAGACACATCACATTTCAGCAGGTGTCAGATCTGTTGTCGGTAATCTCCACCGTATATAACCTCTCTATTGGTACGGATTTTTTGCCAAATCGCATCTACTCCCACCTTTTATCAACTAGCCCCAACCTGTTTCTCCGTGTCCTTTCAAGTGTTTTTTTGGGTAACGCCTGATTTAAGATTTATTTAGGCATGTCCAGCAGTGAATGCTCGGGTCTACACCCGCATCGAGCAGGCTGTTCTCCCTGATAGCCAAACGATTTTTGTCTGCCCTTTCTCCTTGACCTTTCGGGTTTCGACGTGCTGACTAACCACGGACATGTCCACTTTTGGATATGACCTTCTGTCGCATCTACCCTAGTAGGACGTGTGCCGTCCGCCATTCGTTTTGGCCCGTCGAACAGTGGGCTGCCCCGTTATCTGGTGTGCAGTTGCAACCGCTATTCAGAAATGAAATCTTCTGCGTTTCTACCTAACATCTGGTTGGGCGGATTAGCCCGAACGTCCTATCGTGTTGAGATCGTTAGGGGACCGCTCGTCACCCAACGTTAAAATTCGAAACGTCGCAACCTCCTTACCGCAAACATTGATACTGATGAGAGTAGATCTCTCCTTCACCTGAATCGGCTTACTGGTATCAGATTGAATAAGTAATTTGTCCAGAGTTCATCCACTTTTGTACACCTTGAGCCATGTTAGTTCACTGACCATTGTCTCTTCAGCACAAGAACAACAGAACGATTAACTTTTTCTTGAATTTTAGATTTGAAATGCCCGGATGCTTTCGAATCTCAATGCTAACCGTACTGAACCGAAAATAGGATATCTGCAGTATATTCGATCCCCATCAAAATACTTTTTCGGCTTTGTATTTGAACCTAGACACATGTACACTGATGCTTCTTGATAAAGTAGCCAGAACATTGTCAGTACTTGTCTGTTCAAAAGGTACTGGACCAGTTGGCTGAAAACACCTTGGGTTCCGAAGCCCCAAGACCTTACTCAGCTTTTCCTGTTGCGCGCGCTGCAACGCTGATCAACGCAGCTAGGTCTATGGCAGGGCTTCGTTATCTTCCGTCGGTGGTGGTGTTACACCCTTCGGATGCAGCCGAGTTGAAATACCCGGCGAAGGCGTTGGAATTGAACCGGTGAAGCATCCTGAGCATGAGTTCATCCAGATCTGGGGACGAAGTACCCATTAAACGGATCGTACAGTCGGCTTCCTCGCCTGTAATTGGCTGTGCGACTTAGCCAGCTATCCACGTGTTTCCAATACTGCACGGTGTCCAGAGGTAGGCCCCAGTTACTTTTGTATAGATCCTTCCTAGACCCACTGAGCACAGCAGACGTTGCATCTTTCCGTGTTTGGTGGTATAGAGTCTGGATAGCGGCGTAGTTGGCTGGGCGGATCTGTTTTCGGTTGACCGGCACCCGATGGGCTATCTGACGACGACGTCGGGATACAGTTTTCCAAATGTGTGGAGATGTCTTGGAGGTGTGGAGGTCCAAAAGTGACAGGACTTGCTCCGGTGTCATGATGCCAGACTGTAACCCTCGGGCAAATGCCAGAAGGTCAACACTAGTAAGCAAACTGTCCGCAAGGGATTCCAATAATGACACACCGCAATCCACGGTTTGAACCAGACGCTGTAGTCATCGGCTTCTGACGAGTAGGCCGTCATTTGACCGATGGCTTGCTCAGAGCCACCAGAAGATGATTCGTCCCGTTGTGCTTGCCAGTTGAACACCCGTAACCTGGTTTTGAAGCTGATAGACGATCGATCAGGAAAATACTGCTCCAATCTGACGAACAGTGAGGTTTTTGTATCACAAGACAGACGGAGATTGTTAGCCAGATGCGAGAGTGGTTCTTATTCCTGTTGGGACCAGCGGACACCAGCCAAGCTTGTCTGCATTATGCTAGGTGGGGTGTGCGTGCCGGTGGTGTTGACTCAGGTCAATTATCGTAGAAAAAAGCGTAAATACTCAGAGCAAGCCAACTGGGCGACACCGTTTGTGTTCTCACTTTCATTGACGTGAACTCGACGGCTGGCTACCAAGCCAGCTTTCGATTTACAGCACATTCCTCACACGTGGGTGCCACGAGTCTCTCCTAGTGTGGAGCTATCAGTTAATTCACAGTGCACATCGTTGAAAGAAACTGGCACACCGAAACCAAACAGGGTGGTTAGCCCTGTCAGAAGTTGCTGGACTTTTAGCTCACCCAGAATGACGTCCTGGTTACCCAAACCGCCATCCGGTGCCGGGTCCAGTGACGGACTCGGTAAACAGAGCCGTTTTAGTACGCCTTTGACCCCATTGGGCCAGGTTTTCAGTTGTTTCCCGAGGCAACAAAGCTATGGTGTAGGGTTTTTTGGTGGTTTCGGCATCGTTCCTGGGCAACAGACGCCCAAGACATCACAGACATCATCGCTGAAGGAGTTGAAAAAGGCTTGGTTGAATATCTTCCTCTAATACTATACTGAGTGAACTAAAATACTTGAAACGGAGTCCTATTGCAAAGTACGAGACCAAGTGAGTTCGAAACGTGCTTAGAAAATATAGTGGGCTAGGACAGGCTTTCATGAGTCATTTCTAGCTAAGTCGCTTCGGATAACCGCCAACGATTCTGTAATTACGCAAGTTGTAAAAGAAAACGAACTGGAGAGAAAGCTGAATGTGTTTCACTATTAAACAGGAATGATTAAGGGCATGAAGAGCCACTTTGTGCAGGCACACGGTCCGTATTCTGTTCAGTTTGACAAGTTGACTTATGTGATCCCGTTGTTCCAAGTCACTTGCGAACTGTTGTATTGTGCGGTGGCCGAGCTATTGGTTACGCCTGCACTGAGCCTGCCAAACTACGCGATAAGGAGGAGACAGAGAACTCGGCACGCGGTTGTATCGCCAGGACAAAACATACAGAGCGTCTGCGTGAATATATGGGATGAATAACTGGCCAAATATGGTCGTTCGCTTGTTCGTTCCGTACAGCCAATGGTGGTGTTCCGGTCGTGAACATTCTCAGGCCCACTACGCTGGTCGTGTGTTGCTAAGACGTGTTTCGTGGGAGCCGCCGACTCACCTACTTTCCGGACGTGTCGAACCGATGGTGACCTTGGGGATGCGTCACTGTCTGCACATGTGCTTTTTCTTCTGTCTGGGAGCGCCCTGACACGAATCCCTCGACCTTGTGAGTAGTCTCCTTTTATGATAATATACTTCGATATCTCCAATATCATATCAACTGAAACATGAGGCAGCCTTTGTGCAGCATCTTCAGTTGAAGAATATCATAAAAACGAGAGATCCCTATGAGTCTCCCGTGAAAACCAGTGATTTATAAATGAGTGTACTTGTCGCAGTACTTCATCTTGTGTCCTCCTCTTAAAATTACTGCCAGGAATGTGAGTATTATGCAAAAAAGCCATCCCTTCTAGACGAGAGATTATTTTACCAGAGTATTTCTGTGGTTATCATCTTTACAGTACAAGTTTTTTCTCATTTCGACCCAGACTAGTAGACACTAATATCATATTATCGACCCGACCAATATATCGATCAGTTATTGGTCGAGTGACATTTACTCACGTCTCAGAGCACACGTTTTCTTGCAATCCACTGCAAGTAACAGGCAGTAAAATCCACTCTTAAGCCCCCTGCCTATTAAAGCAGAGCTACAACCATCATGGTTCAGATGAACCGTAGAAGAAAGTGTACACGTTTTAATTCCTTATGAGAAGACATACTAAGCAACTCATGGTATGGTCAACCTCCTGGCACTGTCGTTGACACCAAGGCATATTTTGGATCAAACAACATACAGTATGAATTTTGCGAGCTGATAAGCTCGAACACTGATACACAGTGGCTTTCAACGTAGGATATCAGATTGTCTTTCAACTTGAAGATCAGCTCAACCTTTTTTCAGTGTTTTTAATATTCTGTTTCCTAATTAACAACCCAGCCAGCGTGAAATAATGCTAGCTCTGAAGGAGACAGATTCAGCGGTTCGAGAAAATTCCTCCCTTTGAGGAAATAGCTTCTGGGCAATTTAGAATCGGTTTAGATGATTGACAGGAGCTCTGAGTTGACAGAATTTCAATTGTGCCCCCGTTTTTTTCCGATCGTCTTCCGCAGGATCGGACGGACTTTTTCGTTTGATTTCTAACGAGTGCTCCGGATTCACCAATGATGACGCAACAAAGGTGAGTCCTCATGGCCCAGGCCTTCTCCATGTGATGGTGACGTCTCTGAGAAGACTTGTCCATAACTTATCCCCAAATAAGCGGAATGTTTTCCAAACTGCAAGAACCGACATCTCGCAAATGGTAACCAACCCCCTCTCCCCAACATAAAATGTTTTATTGAAGTTTTTATCCCATTTGATTGTAATCAAATGGGCGGTCGCACCGTTTTGTCCACTCGTGAGAAAGCAAAACTGTATAGGTAAGGTATATCTGAATGATTCACGAGATACAAAATCAAATAAACAAACCCCAGCATGACTCTGTTATCATCGGGTGGACTTAGCACCGGCCAAAAATACAGGTAATCTAATTGTAGCAAACAAAACTTCGAAGAAGTTCATTCGGCCTTCAGCATGGTAGTTGCTCGAGTGAATGAGTTCACTGTCACGATCCCTTTGCTCAGCGGGGCAGACAGCGATATCATTACCTTGCTGCTGTCAAGTCTACGTTTGATGACGTTTACCTTTCAAGACGCCACTTGGCTGAATGCGCCTAACAAAATGAGGGCGGTCAAAATAATGGACCCGAAAAGCCTGTCGAAATTTCTACTACAAAAGTATCCCTTCCAACTTACAAGCTGAATATTGTTGAACTGAAAATGGCTACAACTACACTCCTTTGCAGATCAATTTGGTTTTCACAGGATACTCAACTAAATCTCTCGTTTTTGTGGTCTTCTTCAACTGAATTTGCTGCACAAAAGCCGCCTCATATTTCATTTGGTACGGTATTCGAGATATCGCAATAGAAGACTTTTCAGTAATCAGTGCCAGAGTTTGGCTGTTTCGGCGGGCTAAAACGATCGTACGACGCACAAAATATCCGTTGTTTTCCGCAAAATCGCTCTTCTTTCAACGACAAACAAATCTGCCTAGCTAAACTGCAAAACTGACAGAAATTGACAGTCTGGTTGGAGACGAAAATTGACCGAAAACATACGCAATTTTTCTCGCTTTAGCAACCAATGAACTCGCAGTGAATTCCCAAAAGACAGGTGGCTGCGGCTAAATGGTTACCAGTTTAAAAGAGCATCCAATCTTGAGATACTTTTTCCATTTACGAACCCTTCAATGTTGCTGTTCAAAGTGACATAATGAGAACAGGTTCAGCGTGATTTTGAACAGCTTATCGACATTGTGCTTTTAGCAACATCGTCATTTCGTCAAAAGTAGGTCAGAAACTTTGGCAGTGTCTGGTAATAGAAGGTGTTCCTTCCAACTTTATATACCTTATGAGAGCACTGTATGCTAACTCCTGAGGGCGCGTACGAGTATACGGCAGGTTTCGCCTGAGTTCACCACGTCCACTGGTGTCCCTTCTCACCTTTTCTCTTCAACTTTGTTATTGATGTACTGCTTGGAATTTCACTGCCTACCTCTGAAACCTCGAGAGGCAAAATGCTCCCAGAATGTTCACTCACAAACATCGAGTATGCGGACGACATTGCTCTCCTTGGTTCAGATCCTTCAAAGATGCAAACCATTTTAAATAACCTGAATGACTCTGGCGCACGGTTTGGAATGCGCTTCACACCTGCAAAGTGTAAAGTGCTGTTACAAGATTGGGTGAGATCAAACCCGAACCCCATGCTCGAAGACTAGTCAATCGATGTGGGTAGATAAATTGTTTACCTGGACAGCTGTATATGTCCCGGTGGACTGGCTGGAGGTGTGATTACTTCTCGAATCGGGAAAGCCAGAACAGCTTTTGCCAACCTCCGATACCTATAGCGTCAACATGTCATCAGTTTGTCTGTCAATCTCAGAGTGTACACTGCGGCGATCCGATCCATACTGCTTTAGAAGGCAGAGACGCGACCCCTACACGCAAAGGACGTACGAGAGATGTCAGTGTTTGATTATCGGTGTCTCCGAAGTATTAGTTGAAAGGTAATGCTGAGGTACGCTAGGTGGCCATGGAAGAAGGAACTCTTCCACGATAAATGGACTAGTTGCTTCATAGACTACTCTGGTTAGGACATGTACTTGGCATTCCAGATGTTTGCGGAACTTGTAAAATGTGAATCCATAGCACACTTTTTCACGCAGCCTTTTGCTCACTAAGAGAACCAAACGGTTCAGTAGCTTTGTCCGTACGGCAGTGAAGCATCGGTGTTGACACCGATGTCATGCTCTCGATGATGATGACGATGACGATGATGATGATGATGATGATGATGATGATGATGATGATGATGATGATGATGATGATGATGATGAACAGGATGATGTGCTGCACCAGGCCGAAAACTGGGGGAATGCGCCTGCCTGATGAGCCCCAAGAAGGACGAAACCGTTTGTGAGATGTCGAAGAATTTCCAGTAACTTTATGAGTGGTGTATTACGTCCATATATTTATCGAGATGTTTTGAAAATCCTAGTGACTGAAACATGAGGCAGCCTGGTGTTGCACATTCAGTTGCCTGGGGACATCACAAACGAGAGACTAACTTGGGTTCTAGGTGAGTCACTCACGAAACCAAATTTGTTTGCAAATGCGTGTAGTTCGCTGGTAATAGTCATTCATTTGAAGCTTCCTTTCGGTGCCTGACTGCCGTGCCACCCAAAGTAAGCATGAGATAATGTCAGGTTAACCAAGCCTAGACGGGAACAGTCGAGATGCAGAGCTTGGGTTCGAACCACGGTCAATACGTTCACAGCAAAGAGCGCTGAAAGTCAAGGTATTTCTGTTTGGACCACAGTTGGAGACTCAGAAAACGTGGAAGTTTGAAAATAACCTCTATGCATCACAGTTTGCATACTATCCGGTTGATGGCTTTGTTATGTTGCATCTATAAAGTGAAAACTTGGAATTTTCGAATCGAGTCACACACGACGTAACACTTTGACCCTACAAAAAGTCCTTGTACGAGCGCATGGTCGAACCGTATCAGCTGGGGTCGCATAGGGGTCTGTTAATTCTTCTACGTCATTACACCTTCAGCTGCGGTTCACATAAATCCAAGTACGTCCAAATCACACGACATATTACTTAGTTCTAAACGTGCATGACGGATAAACAATCTGCGTAAACATCTTAGAAATTAAAACATGTTGGTGACAAACGACCTCCATGCACTTGTGTCTCGGGTGATCGAACTTCAGTATCGGTGTTTCACTTTGGACCACAATGAGATGGCATAACAGCTCCAAGCCTGGACTCAGAAATGCACGATATTCAGGGCCAGGCTTTCGGTGGAAAGAGCCAAAGAGCACTGTTGCGATAAATCAAAGCAAACGCGTCATTCTGGAACACCCAAACTGTTCCTTAGCCTAAAGTCTTGATTGTTTGCAGGTTCAGTCCAAAACGAAGCTCTACAGTACCTAGTACCTACCTTACTCATGATTCAGGGCTCTTAAAGTGCTTCCATTCATCCGATTGTACTCCACACACGGTAGAAACCCTAATAGAACCATTCAGTCATGAAGAAAGCGCACATCGCTATATTCACCTTCTGTCGAATCCTCGATAGTATCTGCCCCCATGTGCATATGTAGATCTGACACCTATTTCACCTTTAATGACAAGAGAATGCTATTTTAGGGAATACCGAAATTTCGTCTATTCAATCTCCCTCGACTATCGCCCGTAAAGCGCGTCAGCTTTACGATCACGAGATTTCGGTGGCCTGCATGTGCAATAGTGGAAGAATCAATCAAATTTCGATCAATAAATTTAGGTGTGGATTCGTTCTAACACGAGTGATGTGAATGTGGACTTTAGAAACCCCAGAACCACCTACAACCGGACGAATTGTCTGTTCTGTCGAAAAGTGCAGGTCACGAAAATATACCGATCGTACGGTTGGTAGGTTTGGATGGGTTTTCTGAATTTTTCCAAACGAATTTTCAGATTCTGATTGTACCCTTTCGAACCAAGTCTGAAACCATGACAAATTTAAGTCCCTCTCCCACTCCAACTGTACAAATGTGGGCAACACACACAGGTCAAACTAGGTGCTTTCATCAACAGTCATGTGGGGTAAGAGAACAAGACAACTAAACGGAGAAAACCGATAGGTGGTCGTGACTAGACTGGTCTGTTGAAGGGACGCGAGGTGTGTCTTATCTGCAGTGTAACTGCTACACGTGTTCCGTAGTTTTCCGTTGAGGATTACGGAACTCTGATGACTTCCTGTCCTGTGTTTGTTTGGCCGAGTTGTATGCCTATTTATTGCGTGCAGTGTGAAGCAAGGGGTGTCCCTTCGTGTTTGATACTTGCACAAACATGAATACAACTTGATCTGATTTGTTGAAGTTCATAAGCCTGATGCGTTATCACTGGATCTGCCTTTTATGCATGTTTTAGAGCTGTAACGAAACCAGAAGATTGACTGGCATACATCTGTGTTAAAAATACTTCCTGGAGGACTTTCTGGAGGCCACTGAAGAGAATAAGGCACATCCTGTTTGCTTTTCATTGCGGGTTTCAGTCGCCAGGCAGTGACCGTGTTGAGTTAACTGGGGAACTGCATATGCGTAGTAGAAGCGTTTCCTCAGGTAATGCCACTCACATCTCTCCTTGAAAGCATCTGTTTTTTCAGGAAGGTCAGATTCCTGAATGTAACCTGAGAACGCCCGGAACCTACTGCCCCACCAAAATCTCAACAGGAAAGCCGGCAAGCATCCAGGCCAGTCAATCATTCAATCAATTCAGTAAAAGCTGATGATTGTTCTTGCATATCACAGAAGCACGACCGAATATGATCAGCGTTCAGGCGTTTCATAGAGGCACGATCGATGTTGATGGGTGTTTGCTAACGCCTATCAGACAGCCTGGATCAATGTCAGAAAGTCCCCTTTAAATAGCGTGCGGCCGTCGTAACTTTCACTATCGCACTCGCTTGTTGGGAATATAGCGGTTGTGTTCCCTTCTCCGGCACTAGGCACTGGAGCGGCTTAGCAGCAGACACCACAGGTTGGAGAATCAGCAGATATAACAGTTTTAGGTTACCTTCATCATTTCGTGATCCAATAAATTGCGACTGGTCCATCTCGCACTCCTCAATGAAGTACAGGCTGTGCATGAACCCCGTTCCGTCAGTGACACATTCCGGAATAAATGATCACGAGATCTTAAGTAGTTCTTCCACAATATCCACAGATATAACGCCTATTGGTGAGTTGAATTTGTGGATGGAGAGGCCCCAACATGCTGGTTAGGTCTCTTTTGAAACGAGTATAGAGCACCCTCTACCCAGGGATAGACAGTGTCCAGCTATTGTGGTATCTCGAGTACCGTAAAACAGCAAAACCTGTATTCCGACAACTAGCCTCGTTTTTATACGAATCCAGCTTTGATGCGACGCCCAACCGACCCTACTTCATTCTCTCGTTTGTGATGGGCTGTCGACCGTGTGAATAGTGTGCTATGTTTAGAGGAAAACCAGTATTTACAGAAAGGATGTGTTTGGTAAATGACAGATTCCACTCACATTACGTGTGCAAATCATTGCGAATGTTTATCGAATACCAATGTGAAAAAATTCTAGAATATTAATTGAGGCACGCCGGCACAGGTGGTCATGTCGTGACCTTGGGCATGCATTGGTCGCTACGTGTTCATGCATCAGCACCAAGCATCTTCGGGCAGGACCGTATTCGACTGCGCTCCAAATGGCTGGGATAGATCAAGTATGCACGGATGTCCCGCAGTTTAGCCACCGCTAATCAGTGGCTTCGTGTCAGATTCAAACCCAAGATGTGTTCCCAAGATCAGAAGCATGACGGTTAGAATTTAGCTGAATTGGAATAGTTAACGTACCCGCGGAGCCAGCAGGCGATACAGTCGGGCACTCTATTAACCCCTTCTTGGGCTTACCTGAACGACAACTTCTCCCTGACTAAGGACTGCATCAGCTGTTATCCGCATGCGCTTTCTACGCAAACATCTTTGCGAGATGTTTTTGAGGAAATTTAATTTTCACAGGTTGAGTTGTTGTTGATGTGCTTAGAGACTTCCTGTACAAAATTCCTGTCATCTTGTGAGGTTACCAAAGAGGATCGTTCCGAGATTGGCGACCGCCAAAATTGACTAACATCCATAATTTATGACGATCTCCTGTCGAACTGATGCATGACCTGGTCAGTACACTTGGGTAATACGAACAGGGTACACGATAATCAGTGGGGTCATAGAAAATTATCAGTCTCACGAACAGAGTCACGATAATCAGTGGGGCCATAGAAAATTATCAGTCTCCCTGTTTTTTTTCGCCACAGCCTCTGTCCACCACTGATGTTTAAAAAACGCAGAAAAACTAGATTTGGCGGTCTTTGAACAGGTTATGGGATGTTTTCAAGAAATATACTCAATTGCAAATCAATTTGGCTTTCACGAGAGACTCAACTGAGCATCTCGTTTATGATATTCTTCAACTGAATGTGCTGCACACATGTTCAAGTAGAACATAAGGTTGACGGAAACTCGGGGACTGCGTCTACCTGATGAGCCCGAACTGGAAGGGCGAAACCGGTCGTGGGTTATCGGAGAGTTTTCAGCAAACTTGCCTGAGAACATCACAAACGAGAGATTCAGCTGGGTTCCAGGTGAGTCTCTCAAAAAAAAAACAAATTAGTTTGCAAATGAGTGTATATTCGCTAACCTTGTGAGTAGTTTCCTTTATGAGGTTATGGGATGGTTACGCAGGTAGGACAGCAGCTACTCTCTAATTTGCCCTAACGGACTGGGTTGCTTTGTAATTGCAGCCGAGCTTCCATCTGCTCGTTTCAACCTGACTTCGCAAACGGTTCAAGCCAGCCCCTGTGAACTTGACTGTCCGTTAGCACTAGTAATCTGTTAGAAACATTGTCTGAATAGTACCTACAAGGCTTAGCCCCGTCTCGTGTCCATACTTTACTTGGTTCGCATTCACACGGTCAATGACTTTTGAGGATCCTCAACGTCTGATCGTTGAACCTGTGACAAGACTGGCAAACTCAGTGTATATGTGATCGACTTCGACAGTCGGTTGATTTAGTTCCTACAGGGCCAGATTATAGCACATAGTGACAGCGTGATCTGAACCAAAGCAGCTGCTTCATGTCAAGAGAAAATCCTTCATAAAGGAAACTACTCACAAGGTTGCTGAAAACTATTCGACAGCCCACGACCGGTTTCGCTCTTCCAGTTCGGGCTCATCAGGTAGGCGCAGTCCCCGAGTTTCCGTCAACCTCATGTTCTACTTGAACCCAAATTGGACTGTTTTCGAGAACTACACTCGCTTCCAAATTAATTTGGTTTTCACGAGAGACTCAACTGAATCCTTCACGCCATGCTGTCGTCGTTAGCTAATTGTGACAGATCAGGTCGTGTCAGCGGTTAGTCCAGGCACAGCGGCCTGCAGGTGACACACTGATATCCTTTAACTTAAACTCCAGACGTCGGTGTATTCAGGTTTTAAGGGACACGAAACAAATCGATGTGTCCGAGTAGTGGTTGCCCAAGTGCGTACCAGTCTGTCGCTAATAAACGAAAGAAATATTGTTAGAATTGTCAGCTCAAATTGGGAGCGTTTTTTAACTCTGAACTGCCAGCTGATCTTAAAACCGTTAATGGATCTTCATGACTTGGCCAGACGTTCAGGTCCACTTACTCCAATTGGCTGTTTTTCACAAGCTGAAATCTACTTCGCGGTGTGTAAACTGGGTAGAACAGATAAAATGCTATTTCTATCTTGTGGAGGAAAATCTACTCGATCCAGTTTTTATCCCTTAAATTGATTTGTATCAGTTGGCTTCAGTATCGTCAGGCCATTTTCTCACCACGTTGGTATTGCACGTTGCAACCTAAATTTCAGACACCTGCAGTCCATCTGGCGGTACATGTGATGCCATTGGTTCACTTGCCGATATGGTCACATGACCTGCCTGAGCGTTAATAGCCTGAAAAGCTATCGTCCAACACTGGATCAAGTGCTCAGTTGATTGTGTCAAGCATAAATGCTACTACTTGCCAGGTAAACACACTGGGAGCAAGCAGAACAAACCGTTGGATACCTGAGCGCTGATAAATGATTTTCATTTAGCATTGATCGCTGTCCGTTCGACGCACAATGCTTTGGAACTCAGCGAGCATAGAAATCTCCACCCATCTCTTTTCAACAATGCCTTACGTGGATTCGAGGTTTCATGACACGTGACTCGGTCAGCAACGGCGTTAACAGTCCAATTAATAGTTACCGACGACATGTTCTGACTGCCTGTGTGGATGAAAGGAGTGGAACTAAAGTGGTGAAAGTGGACTTCGCTTTGGTAGGACTTTGGATTAATTAGATCAAATGGCATGACTGGAATAAAAATTTAGAATGACTGCCACGAAGATACAATATGAGAGCCACTTGGATACCAGGCCAGGTACGCTGACGATGTCTGAGTATGGATAATGATTACTACCTGAAGGAATGAAGACTGCCTCCGTCAGGTTTTGTCTGAGGATTCTCCTCACCACTTCAAGTTTCAAGATCTGCGGCAACCGTTGAAGCGATGTTGACGTCATGCTCTCCCTCACCGAATTCCATCAAACGCCTATGGAATATTTTCAAATCACATATTAACTCCCTGTGGATCACGAATACAAGGAAGTGCCACGAGGTGAATCAGGAAACCGGTTAGTAGATCCAAGTTGCTCAAGATGACCGTTTTATTTTCAAAATCCGAGAGGAAGGCCGAACACTTTCAAAGAACGGATACCAGGTAGTAGAAGGCTTTGAATATTTAATGTAGCCTGTTCTTATTGGTATATCAACAAAGCACCAGTGTCAACACTGACGTTGCTGTCTCTAATGTTGCTATATCTGATGAGGAGGATGAGGAGGACGAGGGTGATATTAAGTGTAGTCCCAGCTTGATGAGTTTAGTGTTTTTATGAAGAACTACTTGATCTGTGGACGGTTTTGTAGCCTCACGTTAGTTAGTACTGTCAGGATGGCTGCGCGATCGAATCTACAATCGGTTATCGGGTAAACAGTGCTAATCGCACCACATACGGTGAGAGGTCATGTAATCCTTCGAAGAAGTGTTTTGTTCACAACACATTCCCATGTCCTGTTTGTTTCGCATGCATTATCAACGTAAATAGGACAGCGAAAAATTAGTTCTTACAATTCCGCTAGCATCAGAAGAGCTCAATGTAAAGCCTGGGGTTTGCAGACAACTTTTGGGATGTGTCTGCTAAAAAATCAAAAGATATCGGCGGAAGAAAGTCGAATTAGAATTCGGTGGAAACCACCAGGGATGTAAGGCGGGCATGCGATGATTATCAAACCCACTTTTATGTTAGAAAGAACCACGACGAATAACTGCGACAAGAACACCATACGTTGCAACTGTCTAGGTCAGTGAAGCCTATCCGTTGACGGGGAGCTAATGGTTGTAGTTCTCAACCAATCTGTTTTACCGCATTCGTTTGTACCCCGCTGTCAAACGCACACAGAATATAGATGCGATGAATAAGTGTGCCACTGTGGATGTGTTTTTAGCAGAATTTAAGCCACCTCATAATCTTCCGATAGCGACAACACAGCTAAGCTATCCTCGAAATGACCGCACCCCTTTCACTCAGTCGTCTGTTTTTATTACAGCTCTGAAGCAGACTCAGTGCCGCATAAATTCCGCAGCCCACGGAACGTCACGATAAAAGAGCAGGAACTCAGCTGGCTGATTCATTTTCACTCACAAACCTCTACTCGGCTTTCTGGTAGCGAACGCACACACACACACACACACACACAAGCCCCTTTGTCCTTTTTGCCCACAGTGCGAGACATTCATCTGCGTGTGCACCAGACTGTCAGAGTCACTGTTTGAATCTTCTCACATCTCGCGTCCCTTCAACAGACCAGTCTATTCACGACCACCTGTCGGTTTTCTCCGTTTAGTTGTTTTGTTCTCTTACCCCACATGACTGTTGAAGAAAGCGCCTAGTTTGACCTGTCTGTGTTGCCTACATTTGTACGGTTGGAGTGGGAGAGGGACTTAAATTTGTCATGGTTTGGAATTTGGTTCGAAAGAGGACAATCAGAATCTGAAAATTTTGTGTAAAAAGTACCGAATTACGGGAAAAGGGTGCCAGAAGAACAGAATTACGGGAAAAGGGTGCCAGTTAACCCCGTCCTATTGATTCGACTAGAACAACATGCAAAAGCCAAGAGACTGATACACGTATTTCTGTCAAACTCATCAAGCTGCTGAACAGTCCCGGGTTCGAATCCGGTCACCTGAACGTAAGATGATATTTTGTGGTCGTATCCTCAGGATCACAGAGTAAAAGATTATCATAAACACACTGTTTGAGAGCAATATATTTCCCTCACATAAGCTATGAGAAACAATTCTCTAGCCTAGCAGGAATAAATGTTAGCGTTGAAAACGTCCCCAACTCGATCATATTCCAATTGAACTTTCTCACCTGATCAAGTCTTATCACAGTAGAACAGTTGAAAATGAACAGTCTAGATTCAAGGGCTTCTTACGTCTGTCAAGCCCTAAACTGCCAAATTTGCTTTGAAGCACCGGAGGCTGACATAATCCTACTAGGAAAAGCGAAGCATTTTACTGTATGATGGGTCCTGGAGACCACACAGTTGATCGCACAGTTCTTCGTTTGATAATGCAACAACAGGTGTTTGTCACCGAATTTCCCTTAAAAAGTGCTATGCTACTTGCTGAGATTTCGTTGTAAGTTCAGTAAGAATGTCCCTATGGTTTTTGCGTTCCCGTTCCCACGATTGTCGTCGTTCTCCCTCAAACCTAAACGAGCCGGCTAAATCTATGTGTAGTGACTTTGTAGTCTCTTTCATGAAGTCCAATCATCGAACGTGTTTTGATGACGAAAAGCAATTGCATCTCTCAATTTTATATGCCCAATTTTATATGTCCAATGACACATTGGACAGCATGCGTTGTTCCTCAATAGTCAAACAGAATTCAAGCATATAAACAGCTCGACAGCCAGTGTCTGGATGCAATGCATTGTTCATAAGGTTCCTGAAAACTCTTCGACAGACCACGTCCGTCTTGGGGCTCAGTCCCCCGGTTTCCGTGTTCTAGATGAACCAAATTGGACAGATTTAGACAACTACTCTGGTTTACACAAATTTGGTTTCGACAGGAGGCTAAACTGCATCCAGTTGAATCTCTTGTTTACGATAGTCCGTGTGCACAATCGCACAGCTACGCAGTTGGTTGTTAGAAAAACCCCACTACCGTAAGAACAGGCGTAAATAGATCTACTGATTCACCAACTAAATTTGCGTCCAAACCGAAGATGTCCATTAATCAGGAAAAAATCGATCTTTTAGCATTCATCTGCCGGACATTTGTGAACGAAGATCCTCGCTCAACGAGCAATGACAAGAATGGCACTTTCCGTAAAACCCAAGTACATACTGGAGTCTGACGAATGCTGTCAGTTTATCTATTGACAGACATCGCTTGTGCGCTGACGTGACACACTACTTAAAATATGTTCATGGAGCAATGACTGGCACTTTCCGTAAAACCCAAGTACATACTGGAGTCTGACGAATGCTGTCAGTTTATCTATTGGCAGACATCGCTTGTGTTGTGCCGTGACACACTACTTAAAATATGTTCATGAGGGAAACTACTCACAAGGTTGCTGAAAACTCCTCGACAGCCCACGACCGGTTTCG
>NW_008751978.1:455932-467314 GCF_000715545.1 Opisthorchis viverrini | reverse complement strand
ACCTCAGGTGATGTGCAAGCTATGCAGCCGACTGAGATTATTAAACTTGGAGCACACGCGTGAAACGATAGATTTCACACAGTCACGAAAACACAAGTATCCAACTTCAGGTAGAGAAAAGTCACAACGTTCTAGAAGGCTTTGATAAACAATCGGAGATCAGTGTGAATGTAATGTGCCAGTGTGCAAATTGGAAGAGATCTTGATGATTGGCTCTTCGTCTGTCCTAAAACTCGGCGAACGAGCTAATCTACTCGCTTGGCGTGACGCCGGATTCGTGTCAAAACAAGAACGTTGTCCACTGACCAAACCCTTCTTGAATGATGACTTCCCTGTCCCTTCAAAACTTATTTCAACTGATTGAAATGTTTCATGGGTTTAACTGAAGCACCATGCCTACGGGAACAGTCTAGGAGGCTCACTACTAACTTTTCGGATTGTAAGACGTATCTCTACGGACCAACCATGAGTTAAACACAGTGCTATCGTTAGGTGACTTAAACAGCTTTTCTAACCTGCCACTCAACCCCAAGTCCAATAGAACATGTCGTGTTTTTTTTCTTGTTTTCATGTGAGAGGACTTAAGTACTTTCAGCTCCACAAATCAAAAGAAATTAGGTGGTCAACCGAGACGTTTTTTCTTTTGAATGGCGGATCATCATGTGAAACATTTTAAAACATGGTCTTGTTAGTGCTATTATCTTTTACTCGAAGTAATATCAGAAGGTGAATAACACTAACAATAAAGAATTACGTACAGTGGCTACCAGAAACACTGTAGTACAATTGAATAACACACAAAACGAAAGAGACTTATCGAGTTCTTCGGTTGATGAGTTGTAGTAGATACAGCCGAGGTTTGTAGGACGCCGTTGTATTGAATGCGGGTCTTGACAGAGTGTTGAAATCTGGCCTGTTTCTTGTTGTTTCATCCAAAACAATATCGAGCCCAGACTTTTCCTGCACAGTGATTCGCGCGTTGGTCAGGGCGCTGTGTCAAGTGACGAGCGTCGGCATCCTGTTTTCGTTGTTCTGCATATATATACATTTACGTTATGAGTGAGGATGCGTTTGCATGGTTTGTCTTAGTCGAAGATTCCAATAATCTCGGTTCGTCGTGGGGCGAATGTTCATGACATAATCAAAACAGGAATGAAACAGTGGGTGTGCATGTGTTAAGCAAATTATGTGAGTGGTTGAAGGTAAACATTGATGAGATAGTGACCGAATTGTGAAAGTGGTTGAAGATACACGTTGACGGGATGGTAACCAACAAATACTCTCCCCCTTAATAAAAGTGAAAATTAGTTTTCAATTCATTGTAGGGATCGTTAAGTTGCGACGAAACGGTGCAGCCAGCGGACGCCTCTGCCAGAACGTGTAATGCGTGTGCTAGTGGTCGGAGTGATTTGGGCTGATGACGATGTTGGTGTTGATTCTGTTGCGCCGGACTCGAGCTTGCATTTCGGTAGGTCTGTTACTTTTGAGAGTGAATCAATCAATAATCCGGTTTCAGGCGGTCAATACCAACGGTATCAGTTTTATCACGTAAGTGAATGGTGAAGTATCTGGTGTAACGACTTTCAATAGCGAATGGACCCTCATAAGGAGGCTGTAATGGGTGTTTGACGCGGTCATAGCGGATGAAACCGTGTGCACAAGTGGAGAGATCTGGAGAAACATAGGAGGGTTTGTTAACCATTGGTCGATAATGATAGCGTAGACGCGACATGTGCGTTTTCAGTTGGGTGACGTATGTTGATGAATCACAGGGAAATCTGGTTTCTGAAGAGAAAAACTGTCCTGGAATTCGTAATGATGTACCAAAGACCAACTCGGCTGGTGTACATTGTATTGTGGAACGAAACATAGTAAATAAATCAGTATAAGGGGGACCAGGTCACTCCAGTTGTTAGGTTGCTGATGAGCTTTGATGATCATTTTTAAGTGTCCGTGAAAACGTTCAAATAAGCCATTATCTTGTGGATGATACGCGGTGGTGCGGATGCGTTTGCAACCTAGAAGTTCAGTTAATTGCCGGAGGAGTTGAGATTCGAGCTGCGAATCACGGTCTGTTGTAATGTAAGAAGGAATACCGTAGATAGAGATCCATCTGGTGACAAAAGCACGAGCAATCGTCGTCGCAGAGATATCAGGAATTGGAATGGCTTCAGGCCATCTTGTAGACCTATCGACGCAAGTAAGATGATACGAATTGCCGTTGGATGGGGGAAGTGGGCCAACAATGTCCAAGTGAACGTGACCGAATCGGCAGTCCGGTTGGGAGAAGGTGTCAACGAGTGTGTGAGTATGCCGAATGACTTTCGAACGTTGACAAACCAGACAAATTCCTGCCCATGAACGGATGTCGTTGTTCATATTTGGCCATACGAAACGGTGTGAGATGAGTTTACTGGTTGCACGTATATCTGGGTGTGCTACATTATGTAGCGCGTCGAAAACGAGGCGACGTATTGCGCATGGAACCAGGGGTCTTGGAACGGATGTGAAGAAATCACAGTCTGTGATACCTGGTGCTGTTTCTAGTGTTACCGGTCTAATCTGTAGCGAAGATTTGTCCGATGATGGCAGTATGATGCGCTCGTCTTTTTGTAGTTGCGCCATACGCTGCAGATCGATCGTGGGTGCCGAATGGAGTGAGTTAATGTTCGGACGAGATAAGGTGTCAGCGACGATGTTTAGATGTCCTGATATATGGCGAATGTCATTGAAGATAAACGTTGATGGGATAGTAATCAACAGTCTACAGCAAATCTGATGGCACACACGCAGTGATCCAAAATCTGACTTTCGGAATCCTAGCCCCTGTCTTGTCTAAACGTAACATACTATTCATATGGTTGCTGTCACAACCAAATTTGTTTGCAAATAAGAGTACTTGTTGGAAACTAATCATTCTTGATACCAGATCGAAATCCGACAATGCTTCACTAACTGATAGATGAACTGAGTTCGTAGCTATCTCCGTCTCATCTTAGTTCGCAATGTGTCATGTTTCTCACCTGCATACTGATGCACGGACTTCAACCATTCCTTGTTGGGCTACAGGAGGTTTTCCCGGCATGGAAGGAAAAAATGATGGGCCACTTCTCTTCACGATGGAGGTGAGTTTCTTATAGGGAGGACAGTCCACTTCCGGGGGTTTATTTAATTTGAAGTTGCTACTATACCAACCTTTCGATGTCCAGCTGTCATGTGACCCGAAGAAAGCATCAGGGTTGAGGTAGTGCCATGATGCCCTAGCCTACACAATAGTGGTCGAGATGCAGAGCTTGGATTCGAACCATGGACCCTCTGGTAAGTTCCCTCTTTGACCACTGATCTCTCTAGAGTTCACTGTGGACAGGGGCCTGAATTATTTGGATTGATGAGGCTGATGTCGGTAGTTGGCCGGAGATATTTTCTTTGTAACTAAAGCAAGGAGGCGAGTAAGTATTTTCGTTTTTTTTTCTAAAAAGCGAAGATCCTTCCCGGCATCCCTGGAACTAATTAAACACGGTTTTTGCATCCTTGTCTGTGGCTTTGAAATCTAGATGTTTCCCACTTAAACGGATGCTTCACACCAAGTCTAGTCAAACCTGTATTCGGCTGTTTATTCCAATGAACCCTGTGGTGCTGCATGTTCCATATACTGTTGTCAACGTCTGGTGTTTTGCCATGAAAAAGGAAAACACGTACCGATAACTACTTTTATTTGCACAAGAACTTGATTCTGACAGATGACTCAGTTAAATCTGACAGAATTCCTCGCTTATGATGATCGAAGAGTAGTGTGTTAAGTCTAGACAACCATATGTACCCCTAGTTTTCGTATGAATCTATTTAGACATAATGAAAGAAATGCTGCTGAATTCGTATGAACTTCGGGACTAAGAAAAGAACTATTTGCTCCTGGTGGAGACATTCACATACGAAACGATTATCATTTAATTCATCGATGCATTTTCCACTCCACTACTTCCCTCGCCAGGAGATTAAGGAGGCTGACCTACCATCCGAATTGACAAAACCTGGAGAGTAGGACAGTCGAGTGTCTTGTCATTTTGACATCCTACTTGGAGGCATGAGCGTGAACACTGAAAACGGTAATCAGTTAGAGAATCGAGAATAGAACAAATAACAGAGGTGAACTGCATGCATAGGCAGTTAGTCAACATAGAGCACGCTTAGGGTCAAGACGTGGCAAGACAAACTTCCCCTGGAAGGAACATTACTCATAAAGTCGCTGGAGACACCTGGAGAGCAACGTTATGAATAGTTTTCTTTGAGAACACATACTGAGATTTCTCTGGAACATGACTGAAACATGAAGGTGATTTGTGTGCAGCGAACTCGATAGAAGAAGAGAATACGATAAAGGAGAAATTCGGTTTAATATCTCCTTTGAAAACCAAACAGATATCCAAATTAGTATATTTCGCGAAATTAATCCAGAGTTTCGCTCCGTTGCATCGCTTCTTACAGAGGATATCTCTTCCACTTCTTTCAGTGGCTAATTTATTTTCGAAAAGGAAGCATCACAAGGGATCTTCATGTGTAATTAATCAATAATTGGTAGTGGTCGGTCACAACTGGTGTCGAATACTGGTCTCGGATACGTTAACCAATAAGCTTATGCAAGTGGACCACAAGTGGATAAGCGAGTGCTTCCTCAGAACAGGACGTAGATGCGACACAGACCGGAAGCAGGGTAGCTCCAGCCACTGAGCCGAAACAACACAATTAGAGGGCGGAGGAACTGGTGGACGCAAATAGTTCACGTCCTTCCATCAGTACCAAGTCGCCAATTTGGGGATCAAATGAAGTTCTTAATCGACGGACTGTGTCAGCCTCAGTGTATTTGGCAGTGTGTGAATTCCAATGACTGAGCAAAATATTGAACGTTGGTTTCAAATCAACCTGGTGGTCTGCAGCTGAGGTCTGAGGCTTAATAACGCTTCCTGGTTTTGTTTGTGTCGTACAATTCCAGATCCAAAAGAAAACGGTTCTATTTTCATGAAGGAAAATACTCAAAAGGTTGCAAATCAATTTGGTTTTCACGAGAGACTCAACTGAATCTCTCCTGTAGAGTATCATAAACGAGAGATTCTGTTGAGTCTCTCGTGAAAACCAGATTGATTTGCAAATGAGTGTATTTCTCGAAAACGGTTCTACCCTGAGGGCTTCACTAGATCTTCATGTCATGTCTCAGTTAACAATACGCGAAATTATTGGGTGCTTGGGGCTTCTGGAGCTCAACGGAACACTTACTTGTGCACTCATAAAAGTAGTTTAGAACACTCGAAAGCAAATAGCTTCCAGAACCTCAATGCGACGTAAATCTGACGAAGAGGAACCTGTCCGAACCTGTCTTACCAGTGAAGAAATTAGTGCACCATAGTCCCTTCTGGACAAGCTGTTACCAGTGTGTTCAAATGGAGAGAAGAAAAGGTGTACCGAAAATGATAGTCTGTCATATAAATTCAATTTGAAGCTCCTGCTCCTTTGTCAATCTGATAGGATCATTTCTAAACGTTTAGAAGTGATTGGAATTCTCCAGTCAGTTCTGGAGGCATTTCAAGTCTACGGGCACACACACACACTGGATATCCAGTAATATTTAGAATGAGTGAGTTTGTAAGTTTGCACAATCTTCGTGAACACCTTCTTAAGTAGAAAAACCGTTTTTCCGAATCTCCACTTCTCGGAAGTTTACTCCGTTCGTTTCCACTTGTCTCTGGCTAACTGATTTCATAAACCTTTTTGTCTTTATCTGTTTCATTTGTTTCTTACTTTCTTCTTCTTTACTTACAAGAATTTGCATCCTTCTGTGCACTCCGGCACACACACACACACAAGCATGCAAGCACGCAAGCGTTGCGTTTGCGTTGGTTGATTACCACTCACTTCTGGACTCCCTTGTTAATCGATCGTGGTTCAATATCACTTGGTTGGCTGCCAGTTGTTGTCCGTAGACTCCACTACCAACTGAATGTAATAAACGTTGTATTGGAAAACCGCTTCTTATGAGAACTTGTCGTGGGAATCTGATTACAAGATCCGGGTATGCTTGTAGATTATACTGTTATACTGTTATATATATATATATATATATATATATAGTAGAAGCGCGTTTTGCTACTTTCAGTATTCTATGGCATTGCAGTCTCTTACAGATAGACTGTCGGTCCTCTGGTTGCGCTTGCGCCTCGTGTAATCTTCAGTCTCCATGCCGATGCACCCAGCTGTCATGCTTGGTATGATGCCTACTGAATGTAGCATCGTATAGTACCTTCGCAATATAGTATAGTATACAGAACAGTACACTTACACTACAATACAATATAATATAGAATAGCATGGTACAGTATGGTAGAGTATGGCATATCACAGTGTGGCATACTGTACCGTAGTATACTGTAGCGTAACATAGTGTAGTATAGTATCTCATAGTAAAGTATAGTGCAGTATAGTATCACACAGTATAGTGTAGTGCAGTATAGAATAACATAGTATCCATCATCCATGGAGATCGAGGCAACGGAAATGCTGGCGGAAATTTTCTACATGAACATTGCATCTTTTGTTCCATTGGTCTCCAATGCGTTACAAATATTTTCAGTAGTCTGTGGAACGTAGGTTCTGAACTTTCTAAACGCTTTTAGGTGAGAAAGAAGCCAATAAACTTATTTATTTCACCCGTCCATAATATACATCCAGAAGTCGCTTCTCAATTTGCGTGCCTAGAAGAGACAGTGAACATCAAGTTCTCAAGGACTCTGAGGTGTTTTAAATTCCAGTTTGAAACCCATGTGGATCCTTCAAAAGCCTCATCAGTGTCACACTACTTTCAAAAAACTTTAGGACCAAAAGTCACTGTCAGCTTTGCGAGAAACTGATACGTTCAGTCTCACAAGTTAAACTACCCCAATGACATACGGCACACAGACTGTGTCCAGCACAACACATTACATGTTATCCTAGCTTTTGGAAATGCAAGGGGAACGATCGATGAGCCAAACATTGGGTTTATCCGTTAAACACACGCACACATTCAAGTGACACCTTAATTTCGAAGGTTGTGGTCTTTTTATTGGCAGATAATGTTGGCGTACCAATTTTCCGCCGTAGATCCCGAATAGTCGGTCAGCATGACTGCCAGTACGACAGCCGAATACCTAAATTCGCTTCCAAGGGCTGAGATACCACTTTGGTTCTTTTGCAATGAATCTGACACAGACTGACGCCCCAGTTGTGTAGTCTAATCGTGACAGAGCGAGTCTTCTGGTCTACTTCACCCTGTTCAAAGTATGCCTTTTTGGCTGACCCGTAGTCGCGAACAGCACCTTTGATCATATTCACAAACTCTCACCTATGTTCATATTTGATGTTTTGGGTTGAAGGGATGGGGAAATGAACGAGCTGAATGGATAGTCTTTACACATTCTACACAGCATACCCGAAGTAGTCGCAATCAGTGCAAACACAGTGTTTCGGATGTCCCATCGTTTCACCATATGACGCCATGCCATTAAAGTAGACAGTCTCTCGCCGTTTACGGGCCCTCGCTCTTGTATACCTTCAAATTTTTGAGTGATTACCATCAGCCTATCAGCATCTTCCTACTCTAAGCGCATCAGATGACTGGACAGCATCGTCACACACACAGAGCAGTTTACATTAACCGATGGGATGAATCATCCACCCAACTGGACAGTTCCGCGATCGATAATGTTCGTCTTCATGGCATTGTTTTGCCCCTCCTGGTCGTTTGAGGTTAGTGGCATGTTACCTATTTTCCGCTTGCCGAATTGGTTAGCCAATCGAACGAGAATTCCGTCGATCATTCTGACTTTTGCTTTCCTTAACGCTATCAAGCTTGCGCTTTGGGACAACGAACGAGTGTGCCGGAGATTCTCACAGTGAGACGTTCTGTCCTTTTTGGAACGTAACCCAAGGTATCCTAAGGAGTCCATCACCAGTCTACTAGTTAACGATGTCGCTCAAACCCTCCGATTACTTCGAAGTGCAGAGGAAAGATAGTGTAAAGAAAGTATACCATGTCGAAAGGACAATACGTGAACTTGCCCATAAACAGTGAGACGTTCTGTCCTTTTTGGAACGTAACCCAAGGTATCCTAAGGAGTCCATCACCAGTCTACTAGTTAACGATGTCGCTCAAACCCTCCGATTACTTCGAAGTGCAGAGGAAAGATAGTGTAAAGAAAGTATACCATGTCGAAAGGACAATACGTGAACTTGCCCATAACCTGAATTTTGAGCTAGACTGAGATCTGATCCAATACAGGTAGTTAGAAACATGATCTCGGGCGCCCCCCCCCCCCCCGCCAAATACACGCCACATTCTCAGATCCGACTGATCGAAGCATTTGTCAGAAAATCCAATCAGGATGTAGAATTACTTGTTAATGAATATTTCGGTCATAGCTCTGTGCGACAGTGTTCCATACATAACTGTCAGGACAGGTTCGCCAAGGTTCAACACACATGTCACGTGAGCAAGTTGAAAAGTCCCAACAAACGGCTGATCGCACGTGATAATTACAACCGAACATAAGCGGACAGAAATCGATCAGACATAGAATTACGGTGGGCACTAGTGAACCAGACGTAAGGGAGATCGATATATATGAAGAGCGATGCAATTTAAACAATTATATGACCACATTTTGACTCAACAATCTGGTGAAGGGTTAGTAACAAACTGCTCTTGGGCACGTGGAAAGGCCTAAAATGATGTACCACAACAGATTCTACCTTGTAAACATGGGTTTTAACATATGAACAAATCTGTGATCACTGGGTGGAGGACACGGCCAAAATGTGTCTGGCCGTGGCAGAGGTTGGACAGTGATATTAATATTTCTACTGCCATTTTGCGACGTACATTTTGATTCTAGTTGTCAAACCTCAAGGTATCTAGACATGTAGGTGAAATCATATTGATGAGTAAGGTTGGATTTAGCGAGGAAATCACGAGTATCACGTAAACTGCATCAGTCAAAACCCAACCCCAAGAAGCATTGCTTCGTGGAATGTTTCCTAGAGGAAATCGAGGGGTCCGGATTGTGTTTTGTCTTCCAATGGGGATCTAGATTGTTCTTTCCGACAATCCAAGCAATTGTTCAAGACAAAGCAGTGTAATCCTACGAAATACTACTGCCGTCCTGACGTCCTCATAGTTTCTCATAAACCCAGGTTTCTGCTTTCCTTACGGACTCAGGCTAACCCGTCGGGGCAAGCGTTTCCCTCCTCCTCACCAGCTAGTGCGAAAGAATAACTGATGAATTCACTGCATTGTATCATGAATACTACATAAAGCAAAGAAGTGTGGCTTGTCTGATCTTTGTCTTGCTGCCCATGTTTTTCGAATGGAATGAGAAATCCATATTTGTCACGGTGTCCAGTGACCTAGGGGGTAGTTCAGCAAAGCCGATTGTCAAGAAGAGACCCACCTAACAACAAATTGCCAACACAGATGATCGGGTGACAGTAGCATCAAACTATTGGAATTGGGATGCATAAATGCTGCGGTATATGATTAATGCTTTAGAGGCTCGCTCTCTGATAGTGGCCTGTCCAGCTGCATATGAAATGGGGAACTGGCGCTAGTGAAAATGAGGCTGCCAAACAGGGACGACGATTGGGCCTGTAGGAGGAAGGATCCAATAAAAATCTAACTTCGTGTAACGATTGAATACCCCTGAATGTAGGGTTTTGTTCGGTACCCCAAGAGTAGCCTTTGACTCAAAAGTCTGACCCAAAAGGCAACGGGTAAAGGGTTCTCTCAGGGGGCCCTGCCAGGAGTAGATGAATCAATAGTTTGACCTGGTCGGCTCTACGGAAACCACCTGTGAGCGAAACCATCAAGCAGCAGAATGGAACGCACATCTCAAATAAAGAAGAACGCCTCGATCGTTGGGCCGAATACTTCGAACAACAACTGTCGTGGCCACCAGCTGACCATCATCTGGAGCAATCATCTGGTGGCCTTGAATCCTGAACGGTGAACGTGGAACCCCCTACGGCCTCGGAGGTTTATGACTGCATATGTTCTCTCAAGCGACACCAAGCCTGTGGTCCGGATGACCTCCCACTGGCATTGTTTAAAAAATGGTGGTGAAGTCCTCAAGCAGCACTTGTCCGATCTGTTTGCCTGTATTTGGGAAAAAGAGACTGTCCTAGACAACTGGAAAGATTCGGTGATAGTACCCATCCTCAAAAGAGGGCTCGTAGTGAGTGTTGGAAACACATGGGGATCAGCTTGACCTGGTCGTAACAAGACTGTTGGTGTCAATTTTGCTTCGTCGCCTTATGGTGGCTCGTGAGACTGGAGAGCAGCAACTAGGATTCCAGTCTAGTAGGTGTTGCGTTGACCAAGTTTTCACACTCCTTCAGGTGCTAGAACGACGCCATACGTATAGGCGACCCACAATTGTATTATTCTTGGATTTCTAAGGGGCGTTCGATACGGCTGAAGAATATTCCTCGTGACATGCTTGCCCACCAAGGAACGCCTTGGAAGTTCGCGGACATAATATGCTCTTTGTGTTCTCAAACTTCTGGACGTGAGAGTATACGGTGAGCTCTCCAAAAGCCTCAGTATACAAAGCAGTGTCCGGTAGGGATTCTCATTCTCCCCATTTCCATATGACTTCGTGATCGATGAAATCATGAGGTGAACGCTGGAAGATCTCCAAAGTCCCGTTGCCTAAATAGCCTGTGACGAAACCCTTGTCATTCTGTAAGATGCAGACGATATCGTTTTCGTCTTTGAAAAGGAGGAGAAGGCGTGGGTGTTTTTGGATGAACTTTTTTCAGTATGGACTTTGCACCTGCAAAGTGTCAGGTCATGATGTTGGACATGCAGTCATTAAAGGCACCACTTACAACCCATGGAGATTTACTGGAGGTTGTGTGGCGTTTTACGTATCTTGGAAGTTGTATTGGTTCCGATTGAAGTATGACAGATGAGGACAGTGCACGAATCTGCAAGGCCCGGGTCGCGTTTGCTAATTTGCGATACCTATGGCGTCAAAGTGGTGTATCCTTAAATCTCAAGGGACGAGTGTATCAAGCTAAAGTGTGGGCTGTTTTAGTTATGTAGCTGTGAGTCTTGGTCTGGCGCTGCAGGATTTTGCTGCTAATCGAGGTCAGTGGCGATCTTGTTGTCAAGTTCTATCCAGTTTGCCTGAATGAATGTCTGGAGGTGTGGGCACCCCGGAATGAGCGCATGTCAGTGGCGATGTTGTTGTCAAGTTCTATCCAGTTTGTCGGAATGAATGTCTGGAGGTGTGGGCACCCCGGAATGAGAGCAGTAACTTGGCGCTAAGCCGTTTCCCCTCTGACTTTTATTCTTTT
>NW_008751978.1:449239-454701 GCF_000715545.1 Opisthorchis viverrini | reverse complement strand
GATGATGATGATGATGATGATGATGATGATGAGCAGGATGATGATGGTGATACGTTCGTTTAACACTCAACACATTGCTAAATATCACACCCGGTTGCACCAGTCAGTTGTTTGACATCAGACCGGGGTTATCTAAAGGCAAGCGACTAACATTGAGTCTAGGCCCTCGCTACCAACCTCAGTCCACTGTCTTGACTGTGTACTCAGTAGAATCCATAAGGCCGCAACAGCCCAGCGAATATGCTTATTCCAACCTGTAACCTGAACGTGCGTAGGGACGCGTGTTGTGTGTCTGTACAACGCATCCATAAGCTGTTGTGGCGATCAACCACAAGGTTTGACTGACACACAGGAGAGGCAATACAATCACTATTCTGCGAATTAACTAATTGTTTTCCACTCATATAATGATGTCACATTGGCCAATTGGAGCAATTTCTGTGCTGACCTAGCATTCCCGCTTTATATGCAGAATACTGGGTTATTAGGGCTCGAAACCTGTCGCAAATCAATCAGAATCACTGATACGGTACAAAGGCTGAGAATACGCACTCACACTGCTTGTTGCGCACAACAGAAATTGACACTACCGATTGATGGCTTCAGAGAACCAGGTCGTTCCTCGCAACATTTGATGAGCCCGTCAAAATGACAGACGGAACACGACAGTTGTAGCTGCTGAAGTACATCTAATGACGCAACGTCAAACAAGAAATTCACATCATCCACAGGCAATTTGACGACCTTGAAGCGGATGTGAAATCACCTAATCATAACACAGGTTAATCCGCAGCGCAAATTTTAAAAATGTTCAGAGACAAGTAACCCGACAGGCCTTGGTGTGGGTCTTGAGAACAACGTAACACTAGATTCCCTCGTTCCATATTGGTCTACAATCACAGTGCTTGTTCTGTTGAACTACTGAAGCGGGTATTTGGAGATTGCTCGGTTTCAACCACGACGGTTAAAAGGCTCTTGTCTTCAAGACAGTCGGCCCCGGTCAGCTGACCTCGGGGACAATAGCACTCCGTTAGACACTAGTCCATGTACCACTACCAACCCACTGTGAACTTTCAGTTTGTACGTCTGGAGGATATTGCGGGGACGGTAGGGGCTGAATTTTAGGTAGTAAGGAAAGAAAAGTAAGCAACAATTCGTGTCAGACTTTTCTGTATGGCTGGTAAACATGACTTGACTTGATGCCAGCCACTCGCTTATCGTTCATCCTACTCGCTTGAGTGAATGAACCACCGGTATCGTATAGGTTACACTAGCTGGAACGTCATTTCCTAAGTTTTATCTACGCCAGAAGGACCAAAGGGTAGCAGCCACTCGGTGAGAGGTGAGTGTTCATCCTGCAAACCGTTGCATTAAGGAGAGGTCTGTGTTTTACGATAGGAGCGTGAAAACCTCAAAACTGCCAGCGTTTCCACATTTGTGAGAGAAGCAACGTTGTCTTTCCTCAATAAGAACGGGTTAGAAATGATCAGTCCTAGAAACTACATATTTCGTCCACTAGTGACTGACTGCGACTGCCGGTGAATTACTAGACGGGGCGGAAGAATCGCCGAATGGCACCGGAGCTCGGCGTCGCTTCAAACACGTCCACTGTGAGCAGCGGCACCTTGGGTCAGTCACTCACATCCTACTCTCAGTGCCATCAGACGTGACCAGATTTTCAAAGCATAGTGATTCAGATTATTGAGTATTTGGTCCTGAGCATGATCCTCCAGCCGATGCCCCGTAGTGCGGAATTTTGAGCAAAATAGTCAAGATGGGATAGCACAACCAAACAACTGAAATCCCTCCCCAGCCTACGTGCAAAAGTGACCGGCTCATTTAAATGTCAGCCAACTGATCAGCGTGCTTTATCCAATCGAGCACCAAGTCATCTCTACATAGGGGATTTCAAGTAGCCAGCAGGCGACGCTCGCTCAGGGCTTATACTACTTTAAAATCAAAGAAAGATGTGTCCCCGAAGCACCCATACAAGACGAAATTTGATCAAACACCTTGAAGAATTCGGGAAGGAACCATGCTTCGTTCACTTAACCTGATGCGTTGGCTTCTGAAATGCATGGAATGAGAGCTTCGCTCAGGTCCCGGAGTGGAATGCAACTTGCTGGATTGTATCCCAGTAAACAGTCATCTTTGTACTGTTCGTTTAACAAGCTCAGTTAAGTTCAGCGTTAATCGATGTGAAAAATGTTGACTGCTTGCACTGTTAGCTTACGCCCAGACGAAAGACAGTTTCAACCTCGAGGAAGACACTTTTTGTAACCCAGATTTGACCTGTCAAACAAAGGCTCCAACAGTATAGTCCTTGCGCATCCGCAAAGTGAGCATTGTAGAATTATATCTCAGCAGCTCATCTGGAGGCAGTATTTGTTGTTCAAACAATGGGGGATGACTTCTCCAGTTGCGCAAAAAGCATCAGCAGTTTTTAGCCGACACGAATTTCTAACGAAACTTCTAAGAGCACGTGATCTCATTCTGACTCGTCTGGGCTATGTGGCCATTCGCTTCTGGCATAGGGCTACGCTTCAAGACTGTTGCTCTCTCCGTGAACCGTAACTTGTATCTAGTCAGGCTTTAGCGCAGTCAGGTGTGACGGCCCACTTTTCCTCAGTTGCTCGCAAGTAGGCGGCATGTGCGTCACCTTCTGAGAACTACCATAGTTCGGCAGTACCGATCCGAGCTCTGGTTCCAATACATTCGGCAATAAACTGAAACGTTACCGACAATGAGAACGTGCGTGAGAAATGACAAAACCTAGAAGAATATATGCTGTCTATTCGACTTCACGAGTGTCATCAAACTATCATTAGTTATTACAAGGTCAGTAGACCAGAATGAGGCTAGGATTTCCATTGCAGAAGGCAATGAGTACGGTGATTCACACAAACCTCCCAAGGAAGGACCGATTAATGGTGTTGATGATCATGATGATGATGATGATCATGATGATGATGATGATTATGATGATGATGGTGATGATGATGATGAGACCGGTTGTGGGTTATCGAAGAGTTTTCAGTGAATTCTTTTGCCGCAGGAAGCACTTACGCCCTGTGTAACTTATTTCGAGCAGCCGACCGATGGAATAGAACTGTCAATGGAAGCATAAATGAAAAAGACCACTCTGTGAGTCGCTAGCGAAAAAGGCGGCCTGAAAATATATACTCGACTCTCTGAAGTGTCATTTATTTGGTCTGCTAAAAGACAGGATCCGAAAACAGTGCGTAGGATTTAATGAACCAAAAACCCCACTTGGAAGAGACACCAGAGTGTAACAAGATACCAAGTCCGAACGAACTGAACTCATTTTTTTCATTAAGGAAACTGCTCACGAAGTTGACGAAAACTCTTTGACCTTGTGAACAGTCTCCCTTAAGAAAATATACTGCGATATCCGGAATATCGTACCAACTGAAACATCAGGCGGCCTGTATGCAGCAAATTCAGTTGTAGAATACCATAAACGATATATTCGGTTGAGTCTCTCGTGAAAACCAAATTGATTTGCAAATGATCTCGTGAAACCAAATTGATTTGCAAATGAGTGTTTCTTAAAAAACAGTCCAATTTGGGTTCAATCAAAACATAAAGTTGACGGAAATTCGGGGAGTACACCTAACTGATGAGCCCCAAGAAAGGCGAGACCGGTTGTGGGTTATCGAAGAGTTTTCAGCAACCTTGTGAGTAGTGGTTTCCTTTATGAAAATATACTGCGATATCTCGAATATCGTGCCAACTGAAGCATGAGGCGGCCTGTGTGAAGCACATTCAGTCGGAGAATAGCAAAAACGAGAGATTCAGTTGAGTTTCATGTGATTTCTAAATGAATGCGCCAAAAAAGTCATTCGCAAACGGTAGATTTTCTGGCGATAGGTCATAAACCATCATTGGTTAATCACCGGTTTCTGTAGCCAGTCGTTTGATTGTCCCGAATTGTCGTGTTTGACCACACTGAAAATGAGCATATCACAAGTGCATTGGCAAGGGACTATCAAAGCCGTAATCAGCAAACCCCGCTGAACTTGGCGTTTTCCGTCTCCTTGGCTTGAATCCCATAGACACGTGTGTTTATTGACACTCAGTCAAACACACGTGAATCCAGCCTATCGCCTCTGAAGGACGAGTTCCTCCGATTTCCTCACCAATAAAAACGGTTCCTCGATTTACCAGTTGGCAATACGAGTACGCTTCGCGTAAACTTCCAATTCCGGGGTACCGGCCAGCGGAATTGTGGAAGCCAGAATCACTGTTTCACACGTATGCAGCTGACAGCCTCTGCACCATGAATGCTTTCTTGCCCAACTACCCTGCTTAGTTACTTCAATCTGCCCTGTGTCACACACTTTTTTCAGCTTGCCCTACTTCAAAGGTTTGCATGCTATCAGTGAGTTCGTACAAGGAAGGGTTTTGGAGAAATCTGGAATTTCTTGATTTGGTGGAATCACTCCAAAGGATGACTCTACTCCAAAAGGTGTAACACCGTAGCTATTTTTCTAACGGCCTGGATGAGTTTGTAAAATAATCACTTTTGGAAAAATTGCATAACTGATTCCACAGCTAAGGCAGTACGAGTATGCGTTCCTCTTTAATCTTGGTGTCAATACCGCGCCTCCAGAGTGGGACGTGAACAGTTTTTATGACGAGGAAGCCTCGGCTTATTCGACTACTGGACACGCACAGTGCTGTGTCGAACTGCTGTCCCCGCTCCAGTGCAGCTGTTGTTTTTCGAACCGCACCGAACATGAACGCAACCCGTATGGTACGTTGAACCACTGAGCTTATCCAGATGGATGATTGACCTGAATGGAGTTCATACAAGTCCAATCAAATGGAAACCGTTTGACTTTTCATTGAGTGAGTGAGAGCTGATTGGGAAATCGTTATCACTAGTCAGGTTCACGATAGAACCATCAAGCTAAATCCTACAAACATCTTGCGGTCGCTGTCATCGTGGCTGACCACTATCGGCATCCGGTGCACACCCACGCCTGAACTGAGCGACAAAGTGGTTTCCAACGTATTCTACGAATCCTACCGGGTCAACTCTGTTTAGGTACCCCTGAAAACAACACAAAAGTTTTTGCCTACTCGTCATTGGTGGCAGATCTTCAGGTGAAAGTTAGAATATGTAAAAACGTTGCTAAATCGGGACTAAATCAGGTAATCATTGGTGATCAACGGAAGTATTGGATCTTTTTCACCAATGGACTAATGCAAAAAGCGCATGTGCGAAAAGTTAAGCCCCAGCACCTTTTTCCCAGCTCCAGTTTAATGCATGCACACAACCTTGACCTATTTTTGATGAAAACAATTCCTTATCCGCATCCGAACTCATTTCGAGCAAAAATTTTCTCCGTTCGGATGTAGAACCTTAAAAAATGACAAGGAGACGACAAATGACCACCAAATGACACTCTCAACTGTTTCTGACAGGTGGAGGTGTA
>NW_008751978.1:423822-448752 GCF_000715545.1 Opisthorchis viverrini | reverse complement strand
CTCACACACACATCATCGAATCTCTTTGGCACGTCTACAAGACGTAGAATAAACGCCAATGAGGCACACACCGATCTTTATTGGACAGCTATTTGTTTGAGTTCGTTTGGAGGTAAAGATACCGGAAAACGGACCTTTTCATGCAAATTTTTAAGTGACATGTCCCAATTTCACCCTCTTCAATAAAAACTAAAAGGGCAAATTTCATATCATCTTTTTTCTAATCTTTTTTGGGTGGCAGGGGTTAATTTTTTGCGGGGCTTATCTGGAAAAGATTTGAAATATTTGCTAACTTTCATCTGTGAAGGACAAAGCCCTGATTCAGTTCAGAACGAGAGAAATGCTTTGCAACCAGGCACAAATGGCACGAATATCCCATTGGAACAGCCTGGAGGGAGTTGTCTGAGAGTGGTCTCTCCCGACGGCGATACAGTCGTCATATTTATTTGTCACAAAAGTGTTTACAATGAGGGTAACTGAGAACTGTGGTCGAAAATTTGAAGGTGGCGCGTCTAGTGCTTAGCCGACATGGTTTGGTCTCGCATGGTTACAGCCGGTCTACAATTTACATATCACAAGTTTTACACACCTCAAGTGCAAATGTGCTTAGCAGTCGCAACCTGATGAATCAGGTCACTTGCTTCGTTACCAAAAAGGCATCTTTCAAAATCATAGATCGTTTGACGAGCCACCGCGTCCGTTTTTGTCAAATTAATTTCTTCCATCCATTTGCCCGATTGCATAACGTTGTTGGACGCGATGAAAGAACAAAAGCGATCAAGGAATACACCGAGTATCCGAACAATGGTCACAAGTGCTGTCTAAGGTCAAGTGTGTCATGACAACAGTGAAATGCGTTGTCGGGTGGAAATTCAATTACTTTCAGCGGGCGTACGCTGCATTTCGAGTAGAAAGCTTGGAATTTCGTTTCCAAGGAAATGTGTCTAAACGACAAGCCTTAGCGAGGATTAGTCTGATAGAAATTTCCCCGCAAACGGCATGTAACTGTTTCTTTACCACTGGGGAGTTAAAAAAAATCATGAAATCACGAACAATTGGTCGCTTCTTGAGCATCTGGGAAGAGCAGGACGGAAATAGATTGGCAAATGGCGTCTATCAGGGAAATGGCTGAAGTATCAGTCGTTGAAAGTGGATCCAACATTGTGAGATGATTCGAGTCGATATCTGTGGGCCAGATGATGCACTTGAACCATTTAGCATTGCCACACGCATTAAAGTGAGTTACAGGCTCCTGCTAAGACTGAAAAAATATCCAACCGATTTATTCACTTGACTAGTCAAATGAATATCTTCCATGATCGAGCTATGTCAGACCGTGTACACACAAATCGCAGGTGCCTAAATATTTCAAAACACGCCCACCCAGCACTGAGTAAGTGGGCTAAACATAAGAAATCTCACGAATTGGTTCCCTGAGACATAGGAAATCTCACCTTAAAACCCGGTCAATCTGGTAAGTTACTTATTTGGCCTGACGATGTCTTTGTGTCGAAAGCGAAACGCTGTCCAACAATAAATCCATCGATTGTTTAACAAACCTCTCTGAGACACCCACCCTGATCGGCTTAAAGGAAACTGCTGCGTGTTTTCTCCTGCCTGCCTCTAGTTTTTAACTTCGTACAGATGCAGCGAAGTGATACGGTGTGCAGTGAAAATGTATTGACTTCCCCAGCTGATCGTTCGAAATGACCTATTGATTCTTCTGTCAACTGTAAGAGCTAAGTCGGAGCTAAGCCGATCGTCAGCCGAGCTGGGCAGGAAACGAGTACTTACACGGAGTGACACACTTTTCTTGCTAGATACCACAGGGTACCACATTTTACTGCGTACTAAATTGGTTTGATATCTAGCTGACATATGTACTTACCTGGTAAAATGCATTTGGATGACACACCTAGAGAGTGCGTAGGAACCTGGTTACGATTGACGTATCGGTGTTCTCCACGGCTCTTATCTTGAAAGTCTAAAATGACGGTCGCAGGTCCTGGATGAAATATGTATGTTCACAGTCCTCTAAGTATATGTAATTCACTGTTATGTGCACATTAATGGTGAGCAGTCAGTGTGTCTTTTTGGTGGGTAGGGTAGTTTGGTTTATCGCTGTGTCGCGCCAAGTAAACCGATTAAAGTATAAGCCTTTGGATATGCCAAGATGCTTCCAGAACACAACAAAATCAATCATCTCGGTCCAAGTTATTGTGCGCCTCCTAACCATGCCACCTAACTGCACCCTTCCTTTTGGGATGATCTCGGTGCACCACTGAAATCTGGTGGGTTGTGAAAGGGAAATTAGCTAAGCATGATGATCATAGTCTTTGCTACTACACGAAATAAGCTCGGGCATACACAAAACCTGAACAGGCCGATTACTCGCTTATCATGGAGTCATTCCACTCGAAGGAACCGTGGAGCCAACTACAATGGCAAAATCGGAGTATAGCATCCAGCATTTTCCAGGTCACCTTGCGGCACCTATTGATGTGGCACTTAAAAATAGCTAAATGTGCACTTATATTCCACAAGTGGAGTAACTGGAGCTGAATACATGGGAAGGGTGATCTTTGGAGACAACAAATTATCCACCCAGTGTGGTCAGGAATAGTAAAAATAATCGCTCATCTGTAACGTCCCTTCCGCACCCAACTGCTAAGCCAGCTAAAGGACGCACGAGGGATGAGACACTGCCAGACGTCCAAGCCTACTCAGGAGCAGTTTAGATGCCGGAGGTGGTTTCGAGCCACGGCCCCTCCTGTTAATAAGTTCGCGCCTAAACCACGGAGCTTTCTCTAGCTCAGATATAATCAGGACTCATGAATTCATCTAAAAATTTAACAAACCAGGGCTTTCTTTAAATCCGAGCTGAAACATTACTATCGCTCGAAGGGCGGTGGAGCACGGTTATCACGTTTGATAACGCGAATGACTGCAGTTTGTTATACATCATGTCTATTTGGATTATAGTTGGTAGCACGACAAGAGCACAGTAATCTGATTCGAGGCGAGTGACAGAACCGTATAGTAGACCTGTGCACCAGTTCACATTGTCTGGTATGACATCGTACTAGCAAGGTAGAATACGTACGCCAAACGCAACTCCAAGTGCATTCCAGTAGCCTGTGCTTCCTTGGCGTTTATAATCCAAATTTCGGGACGTAATGGGAACACGACATTCTCGATGTCAGAACGGAACGTCGATTCCCTACGGTAGTATACCCATCGTTTAACACACCGGCATCTCGGACGGCTCGCGTTGGCAACGCAACTGAAGCGAAATTCTGCAAGCACTGCAGCGCTTACAGAGGCATATCGCGGGTTGAAAGTGCGGTCACGAATGGTCTCTCTAGGCGGAGTCACGAAGCCTCAGCGGGCCGGAGACAATAGGCTAAGTGCGATTCACCAAACAGCTGGTGCGCACGGAGGGCAAACCAACCACAGCAGTGAAATATGCTGTGCGCAGATCGATACATAAATCTTCCAATCGTGTAACGCCGCACCAAGATGAGCACGTTTTTCCTGCGTGATTGGATCTCGGAGCAGCGCAAGCACTATGCAGACGATCAGGTGACTCCGAAACCTTCACACGTCGTGCTGGCCACGGACCAACCGGTGCGTCGTAACCTATATTTAGGACTGCAAAAACCGGGCGAGGCAGTGAACTGGGAGTCAGACGCACATGAATGTCCAAACCCTCGTTTTTTTTATGAACCTTGGACGTAAATGCAGAAATCAGGAAAACTGATACCAAATAAGGATGCTGTAACGGAATCGTATCCTACGAATGTACCGAATGATCGGCGTTCACAAGGCACCACTAAAATTCCTCTTGGCACACGTAGATACCGTAAATAAATGAAGTCACACTCTACAGAAGAACGCTTAACAGCACTGAATAAAGATGATACAAGTACACGGAATTGTTTTTTTTTTGATAAACTAAACTGTACTCTTCTACTCTGAACGCGTTTTACCACCACGACCAACCAGTTTCCATGTGGATGAAATTAAAGTGAACCATACACAATTATAATAATACACAATTAGCAACCAAACTGTATTTCCATGTTTTTGAAAGGACACCCGCGTCCAAGAGGAGGCGGTGTTGTGCTCCTTTTTTTCCAACTGAATATGAGCTTCATCAGTCAGGCAAAATGAACACACCATTTTTGTCTGTTTGGTTCTCCCCTGACTGTCGTTGTATTATATGTACGGATTTACACCGCTATGGGTAATACAGAACTCGGTGAATGCGTTTCCGCAGTCACCATACCCATAGCTCCACAACCTTTAGCGGCTTTGGCTACTGATTTGAAGTCGTTACTCACCTCATCACAGTATCCTGGGACCAGACAGTAATATGGAAAGGTTTGCGAAAAAAGTTTTCCAAACCCACCCCTTTGGAACCATTTATGGTTGGATATTGTCAGTGAATGAAACCCACAGAAGACAGTGCGGTGTCTTCAATGCACTTCAATGAAGCCAAGAAAATTAGCGAATGACACTCATTTGCAAACATGTTTGGCTTATTGAGAGACTCGCCTGGAACCCAGCTGAATCTCTCGTTTATGATGTTTCTAAGCCGAGAAGAGTTCGTTTATTTGTAACGATAGCAAAGGGACAGTGCCGTCCGGAAAAACTCCAAACGCAGGGAGAGGAAAGGTATTTTTGAGTTTCAAGATGAATTTCAGTGGAGTAACTTTTTATAGTTTTATAAATGGAACTCAAGTAAACCTGTAACAATGCAAAATGACATACTGCGAATTCTACCCAGCTTTTTGGCGTTTGAAGCCAGTTGCGATACCCATGACATATCGGAGAGACCTCGGATAGACGCTTTCTGAAACCTCATCAGTTCATCCAGAGTGTCGCCAATCAACTGGATATGAAAGGGGACATTTAAGTAGTCGGAGACAAAAAACGAGCATAAGGAAGACAAGACAAGGAATTTGACGTTGCTGGTGAGTTGTATCTGGTTTATAATCGCTACACAACTGTACTTACTGTGTACGGGTCAGAGATGTTATTTATCCGCCATTGTGGTAGGAATGCGGTTAGGTGGCCACCGCCTGACAACGACAGATCTGTTTAACTCTGAACAGAGTTCCCTTCAAGAAACAACCAATGTTGGCGCATTCGTGGTGCGTTCTCTCGGTTTGTTAACTACTGTGTTCCGAATTTATGTTCCATCTGCCTCTTGGTTCTGCCGTTCAATAGAACATCCGATAGCGCTGTGTGTGTATTCGTTCGACTGTGCCCGACTTCTACAAGACCAGGTCATAACTTGCCTTGACGACAGAATCCTTCCTTATATGTTCGATTCGCGTGTTTCTCTGCGGATACTTGTGACCCTGTTACATTCGTCAGTACTCACCAATCTGCTTGCAAATTCTTTTCGCCGATCTAGTGACGATTCCTCCTTACAAGTGCACCACGTTGCAATTTCTGGCGAATTATCCTAGTTTTTCTGGTACCGACAAATTCTATGAGTACACAGATCAGGAAATTTCAAGTAACTGTAGAATACTTCGACGTATTCGGGAAAGCCCCATTGAGTGACGCGCAAAATCACAAGCCAGAAATAGTGGATTCTTGAGATTTATCAAAAGACGCGGTACTACGTGTATAAAATAAGTAATAAAAGGGGTGCAAACCTCAAATTATGGAGGTTTCCGTCTAAACTGTTGCACTAAGTAGTGCAAGTCCAAAGAAAGTCCGAAGAAGATGGCAGATCGATCTTAGTTAGCCTGGACACAACACGTCAAAAAGCGCGCGTAAAAGATGGTCGACCAAATTGGTTCGACAAGTCAAAGGTTGAAAGTTCATGAGGGTTTACAAATGCATATCGAGTCTATGAAGTAGGCGCAGTAAACAGAAGCAGACAAGGGAAGAGTTTGACCGGGGGATAGGAAGTACAGTAACGTCTACTCAGATGAGTTAGTAGGCCAACCCCCTCCCCATTTAGACGTGAAAATTAAAATGAGTAAAAACTGGTGACTTCCAGAAGTGGATCCAACGGCTTAAGTGACTCCTCAGTAATGCTGAAGGCCGGCCTCGTGGTTTGCACCAGATGGTTCACAACAATCTCCTTCAGCCACTGGGGACTGTCACCCCAAGGTAGTGCGCTGATGCAACATAAACGAGTGCCTTCGCGTGAGTGCCTTCAGTGTCTCACGGCGAAGCCAGGCATTCGACCAAACCGGAAGAGTACGCCCAAAATGCTAGTGGAAAAGATGGAGAGTGAGGAGACTACTTACAAGTTTGCTGAAAACTGTTCGACAGCCCACGAGCGGTTTCGCCCTTGTTGGGGCTCATCAGGTTTCCCCGAGTTTCAGTCAACCTTATGTTCGTGGGCTGTTGAATAGTTTTCAGTAACCTTGTGAGTAGTTTCCTTTATGAAAATATACTGCGATATCTCGAATATCGTGCAAACTGAACATGAGGCGGCCTGTGTGCAGCACATTCAGTTGTAGAATATCATAAACGAGAGATTCAGTTGTCTCTCGTGAAAACCAAAGTGATTTACAAATGAGTGTATTTCTCGAGAGTGAGGAAACTTTGGAAAATACGGTTCCAGCATACCTCGCTCAGCGATCAGCACGTTCAGGTGGATAGGGACTTTTGCGAGGTTTTTTCCAATTCGACCATACTGAGATTCTTTTATCTTCATCCATAAAATTCATGATGGCGAGAGTAGAAGAAATTCTAGAAACTAATCGATCATGTTTCCTCCTTGTTTTGATCGAATCGATTAAGCTCCCAACGTAATTCCTGTGTTCGCTGGAATCTCAGGTGGTCAGTTAGTTCAACTGCGCAACGATCGTCTTAGTAGCCTAGTGCCAGATGTTACTTGGCTGGTCGTTAGCGCTTATGCAAATTTATAGAATCAACCACTGCGCTATGAAGCCACTGTGACCTTGTTGTACAGTGTGATTTGTATAACACGCGATCCGTGAATGTTACGCTTGACGGATCTTGATTAGGCTGTCAACTTTGTGTGTACGCCGCTCCTGTAACTGACTGGCTGGCCATTGCTATGGCGTTGTCCTGCTCAGTCAGTTTACAAGGCTCCCTCTGGACGAGGAAACGGCTCAACTGCTCAACTCGCAAACAACCAACTTTAGCGGTCGAAATTTGAAAATTGCGCGCTTACACGTCTGCACACGTGTGAGAATGTGGAAAGACATGGTGACATGAACCAGTCTATGGTCTCACACATCTCGTGCATACGGGTCCGGACTGTGCTTGATAAGATTTGTGTAGGGCGTCAGTTAATCAAACAAACAAACTAAGGCAAAAGTTGCGGTGCACATCATAAACCAGAGATTCAGCTGGGTTGCAGGTGAGTCTCCGGGGAAAGCCATGTGGGTGCATTATTCGGACTTTGTACAATTTGGGTTCAAATAAAGATTGCCGGAAAAATGGGGACTGCGCCTACTTGATTAGTCCCAAGAAAGGTGAAATCGGTCGTGGGCTGTCAAAGATTTTTCAGCAACCTTATGAGTAGTATACTTCGTCCAAAGAATACATGATGTTCGGAATATAAAAATAGCTTGAAATACCGATCAGAGGCGACAATCAATATATGATCAAAGTATCCCTTGTACAGAGGTTTACTTGAACGAGTCCCACAGACTTTGGTCTCTAGCTGTCTTAGCGTAACATTCGTAGGTAACAGATCCACGTCGATAGAGAACAACTTTGAGGAACTTACTGGCAGGCCATCGTGGATTTAGCATAAATCGAAGTAATCCTTCAAGCAATGTGACATTAACATTTCTGGATGCGGACTGGACTTCTCGATAACCAAGAACAGCGTTTGTGAATGGCCAGTCCTGCATGTTCAAAGTAAGTCTCATCATGCGGTTGGAGGTGGACAGAGTATGGGTGACGATTTCGGGCGGCTCTGGCACGATCGTCTTTCACAATTCCTTCGGCCACAGACTCAGCAAGTACTGACATGCGAATACTGCAGGCTCTTCATTAAGTTGGAACAAGCTCTTTAAAGTCATATTTATGCATCAAAATGTGACAAAGTGATCGTGGAACCGTCAGAAGTAGGGCAGAAGTATGGACGCCCTCCAGCGACCAGACTGACAGTTGTGATGTGCATTAGTAAGGTGTAGAAGAGGCGAAAAAGCCATTTACAGAAGATGTTGGATCATCTTGTAGCTTAAGATGCATCAACAGGAGTCTAAAGCAAAGTCTGTCGTGTCTGGTGCTTATTTCCTTGATCCACTGTGCTTCAACTTTTGACAGAATACAAACTGTGTCCTCAAGTCTGCTAGACCATAAGTTTGGTGATCACGATTGTCGTTCTGAAGTCTGTGAGTGTTAAGGTCCAGTGACCGCACCTGGGATGTGATTACGAACAGTCGGCTGGCTAGGTCTTACTTATATGACAGCGGTAAGTGCGTGCCATTTGTTTCGGCAACGGCATATTGTAGGATGTTGTCCCGAGTCCCCGCGCCATTTATTCAATTCCTGACACCTCGCGTAGTTCCAGGAGGATGTTGCAGTCCCATATTATGCTCGAGTACTTTTAAGTGTCAACTTTCCTAATCGTCGCTTTCGACCATTTAGTATAGTTGGATGAACGTTAAGGTACAACGCAGCTGCATTCGACGCTCAGCTTGTCATGGTAACTGAATCGTTCCCCTTTCAGACAAGTCCACACGTCTTTTAGCCTCATTCATAACTCTTGTACATTTGTTTCCAATGCATTTGGGTAAACCTACATCGGGCTTTTTGACCTACTTCTTTCATTTGGCCCTGAGGTTACCAAGATATTTATGACCATATTTGTACACGCATAACTGTCTCACGTACCTGCGTTGCTTACGTCATTCACATCTGCGCAGTTCATGTGGCTTCAGGTTACCTTTCAGACACGCCTCAATGCGCACGTATTTTGTGAACTGACGTTTGCATTAACGGCACCATAGAGAAACTCAGTCCCGGTTTTCTTAACCCGCTTGAAGGTTCTGATGTTACACTGCTAAGTTAAAGATACCATTTCGTTTGTTACGAGTACAAGGTTTCAAAAATAGAGTCGTCTGACATTTCCAGAAACTTTCTTTAAAAAACAAGTAACGGATGATATTAGCAAAATCAAGGAAATAACGCACTTGAAAAAATCGATGATTGTGACAGTGCGGTACGTCAGGCTGCGTAGATGAAATCGCGAAATCCGTGGTCAACTTAAATTAGTCTACGCTCCTCTTTCTTGATAGCCAGTGTACTGACCTAGGTATGAAATATATTTTCACGGAATAGCACTGCTTATAGAGTTCATGAAAGCCAACAACTTGTTCCGCCTGTGCTTAGACGAATTCCCCGACTCTCCGAATTGTACGCAAGTCGAGACCTAAAATGATTTTCAAATAGCGAATATACACTCATTTGCAAACTAATTTGGTTTCTCGAGAGACTCACCTGGAATCCAGCTGAATCTCTCGATTTTGATGTCTCCAGACAACTGAATCTGCTGCACCAGACCGCCTCAGTCGCTACGATATTCAAGATATCACGATACATGTATGTATTTTTTGTAGTGCACTACTCATAAGGTTGCAGAAAATCCGTCGACAGCCCACGACCGGTTTCGCCTTTTTTGGGGGCTCATCAGGTAGACGCAGCCCCGGGTTTCCGTCAACCGTATGTTCTACTTGAGACCAAATTGCACGATATTAGCGAATATACACTCATTTGCAAATAGGGTTGGTGTTACAAGAATGCTCTTTCGTTTATGCTTGGTTTTTTGAGAAATGAGAACAAACCATCTGTTGGGGAGTGGGGTGAACCCCAGACATTCGAAATGGGATGACCACACAGGTGCATTTTCTTTTTTAAACGAATGTGGAACATCAATCGGTATTCAGACTGCTTATTCCTCTTCCTGAATGACATCTTTCTGAAATCCAAACTCTTTTGAACAATTCAAATAATTCTGCTTAACAATTCGTAATGCGCTTTGAACCCGCAAGGCGTAAAACGTTGCTGCAAGTTTGGGTGGGATCGAACCCAAACCTCACGCTTGTAGGTGAACCGATGGATGTGGTGTCTACCTAAGAAACTGCATAAGTACCTACAGACTGGTAAAACAAGAGACCTTTTTCTGAACTGGGAAGGCCAGCGTATCTTTCGTCAACCTCCGGTATCTCTAACAGTAGCTTCGCTGTCAGGAACGGAGTGTACAATACTGCAGTCCGATCCGTCCTAATTTATGGGTCAGAGACACAGCCGCTAGGCGAAGAATATTTTCGAAGACCAACTATGTTTGACAACTGGTAACTCCGAGGTGTGTTGCGTGGAGAAATCAGACCAATAAGACAGAGATACACCAGGTGGTTTTCGAGAAAGTTCACTCTCCGTCGGTAGGTCAGCTGGTCCAATTCCACAGGCTGCACTGGTTGGGCCATGCACAGGACCATTTTCCTCGTAGAATCCTTGTGGTGCCAAGCGAAGAGTTGTATCGCATGGAGACACCCAAGAGTTGGTCAGCCATGACTTGACAACGGAGCGCGAAGGGACTTGCCAGTAAACTCGGTCGCGTTCACAACTGCCGTCTCTCTGGATGGGGACCGCGAGACGAGACAAACCAACTGTAAGTGACCCTGAAGTATATGGCTATGTTAGACAGCCAATTGGTCTAGCATTAGAGCCATCGCCGTGGCTTTAACTTTCTGACATGCCGGACACCAGTAAACCGATTGGGCCATCGGTCCAAAGTTGTGGCTCTCGTTCCCTTATTCTCCTCAGTGAGGGAACCTGTAACGGCTGGAATAATCACATCTCGGTGTGCGGTTTGTGAACTGAAAACCACCCATTACATAAAGCCCACTATATGGTTATGCATCTGTCGAACTGGCGAAAGATGGTACCGCATTGTGCCAATCTGAACTATTGCATCGGTTGTTGGTAAGTCTTCTGTAGATCTGGGTATTTCAAGCAAACTGGAAGCTAATCACACTGGTGATCATCCCAAGGAGAGTGAAAACGATCATGGAGTGCCGTAGGGCTTACAGCAACTTTCTGAGTAGTGTAGTACGTCTAGAGTCACTGAAGTTCTTGTGAATTCGTGAAATCTTGTTGACTGTCTGCTGTCATCATATGAAAAACGAATAGACATTGAAGGCACGGAACTAGATGTAGAGATATGAATGATTTCTAGTGAAGACGGGGCAAGACAATCGGCGAAGCTTCGGTGAGGTTCGAGGAACTGTGAAGGTGTGAAACCACCCTCGTGGGTAACTGAACAGAGAGCTGACATCACCGGGGAGATAAAATCGTCCGTAATTGTGAAGTTAGCAGTTGTCTATGAGTTCAGCTAATGCCAAGTGCAGTCAAACCTAGAGAGAAAAGCATCCAGGTTCCTCAGCCGAAGCCTTCGACTCAGAAACCTGACCGTAAGGCATAAGAGGTTGATGCAAGGCTGTCAGAACAGTCCAGACTTTAGGAGACAAGTCACCACAATCTAGAGGGCCTGGGAGGATGCTTTTTCACTTCTGTTTATTGCCTAACCTGAGAAACTGCTTCACCGTGAACCACCGAGCTTCTAAGGCACACAAACCAGGGTACTATTGGAGAGTCCACTGTCTTTGCGACAGAAAACTCTAACAAACTGGTGTATGGAATGGCCATCATTTGCCTGTCATCCAATGACAGTTGAATTGTCGGCCAACCCATACACGATGCACCTGAAGTTTCGTCAGACGATCGGGGCTTTGAGGAAGAACAATGATTACGAATGTGATGAGTGGACTGATTAAGACTAACAGAATGAAACAAGTTTATGCTTGAGCGATTCTTCCTGAATTCACTTTATAGACGTTAGTTGTAACAACACCACGTATCGATCACTGTGGTGCAAATTAGTGAGATCATTAGTCAGTAGTTACTGTGTTAGAGACCGCCGTGGAAGGAATTGATCGGTCAATTGTTCCAAAATACGATGACTGATGACAGGTAGGTTTAGGGTTGTTGACAGATTTAGTGTGGACTCAGTCACAAAAGGTTACTACTGATCGGTTTTCAACTGCTGACAGTGTTTGACAGACAGTGTGCTTAGGATGTATGGGGTGAAATATTGAATAGCGTGCTAGAAATTCCTAGGTCGTCAGGCCACGTTTCTAGCTTATATTTGATGCATAGTCATGATTTCCACCTAACATTGGCCTGGATACAGTTGGGTCGAAAGTACAGTTGATTTCTGTGCAGCCTACCTGTCTGATGAGAACACACAAAGGCCCCGTAAGAATCGGCCAATAAATCTCGAAGAACAAGGGGACCTTGTTCAACCTTCTACGAGATTGAACGAGCAACTTATCTCCAAATGGTGTTCTTAACAGGACCAGTCGCCTCAAAACACACATCGTGAAGCGAAATACACTCATTTGCAAACTGAGCCCCGCCAAAAATTACCACCCCGCCAACCAAAAAAGATTAGAAAAAAGAAGATATGAAATTTGTATTTTTAGTTTTTATTGAAGAGGGGGAAATTGGGACATGTCAATAAAAATTTGCATGAAAAGGTCCGTTTTTCGGTACCCTTACCTCCAAACGAACTCACACAAATAGCTGTCCAATAAAGATCGGTGTGTGCCTCATTGGCGTTTATTCTACGTCTTGTAGACGTGCCAAAGAGATTCGATGATGTGTGTGTGAGCTCCAGTCGTTGGATCCACAAAATTTTCGGTATGATTAACCGTTTCATGAGTATAATTCATGTCAATCATCGCTTCAATTCCTTGGTATGGTGTCCACATATCGGAGATGATGATTAAGCCGGGAGCGGTGCAGGCCTAGGTTGTATCCATCAAAGTGGCTGCAATTCGATCTGGCACTGCATACATGAACATCTTTTTGGTTTTCCCGCAGATCCCTCCGAAAATCCACTGCTGGGAAAGACTCACCCTGCGTCGGTTTTTACGGCGAGATATTAGAGTTTCACCGAGCTCGACGATAAGGAATTGTTTTCATCAAAAATAGGTCAAGGTTATGTGCGCAGATTAAATTTGAGCTGGCGAAAAGTGGAGCGGGGCCTAACTTCTTGCACATGCACTTTTTGCCTTAGTGGCGGGCTTATCTGGGAAAGATCCGATTATTGTGGTTCACCAATCGAGGGCTGGCTTGCGGTTCTACGGTACCCGGTGGATGGTGCAGAACAGTCCGCCTATGGTTACATAAATGAAGTCGGAGAGGCTTCTGGCCATTTCACTGACAGCTCTGTTTATCCAATTCTGGAAAGACTGTCGTGTTTTTGCTGCGTTGGCTGTATTGGGTGCATGATTTTGAGTCCGTTGTGGATAGACAAGAATCTCCATCTATCGGACAGTTTCATCGCGTTACGGATGCTTTGGGATCTACAACAGTGAACGCAGCTTTAACGTTGCACCTAATACATGTTTGTCAATAAGTGCACGATCAAATAAACAGCGGTGAGGTGGCTCTTCAAGAGCTTGTCTGTTCTTTTTGGAATCTGGTTTGTTCGTAGCTTGGTCATAGCTTGGTTCGTAGCTTGGTCACCCGTTTGCTCATGGCATTCTCAGTAATTTTAGTATCCGGTTTGTTCTTTTTAGTATGCGATAATGTGAAGTTTAAAAATGCGTTTTGCCTTGTGCCTTGTCTCCTTCGTAGGCTGCAATCACAACTTCGGGCACAGCATTTCATCCGGCTGGCCAGCTTCTCGGCCAGCATCAGTCATCCACAGGTGTGGCTGCAGTGTCTCAACAGCCATCTTCGTCATCTCATCTGCAACAACAGCAGCCCATTGGACTCAGTATGTATGCGACCCAACCGGAACCGCCCTTCAAACCCCCTGACCCCCCCGAAGAATCCATATCCGATCGCATCTACTTCCTGTTCAACAACGTCTCTCAAGCGAATGTGAAGGAGAAGTCGGCCGAGTTGGTTGAGATTCTCTCTGAAGAGCGCTTGCTCCCTTGGTTTGCCTTCTACCTGATCGGTAAACGCATCCCGGTGGAACACACATTTCATGACCTGTTCGCCGTAGTGCTGGATCACGTACAGGAACAAATCACTAACTTGCGCCAACCAATAATGCATGAATTGCTCCGTAATATCAAGGTTTGTTTTCTGTTTTGTCCCATTTCAACTCTAGAGCATCTGCATGTCTTGTAATTTTCCAGAGGTCAGCCTTCGGTTTGTCGTTACCACTAGTTACAACAAATGAGCATTGTTGTCCTGTGGTTGTTTGCCTTTCTGTCGCCATGCCAACGAGCTTTCATGACCGCCGTAAACAGCTGCTCGTGTGGTAATCTATCCCCTCCCGCTCGACCCAATCAACTCCTCAGATGTGATCATGTTGTCTGTTAGGCCATTCTTAATCCAATACCCGATTTACATTAGCTGTGTGCGTGTGTGTTGCGCTGTTCCAGTGCCAGTTTTCTGGTCATTTCATTCTCACAATAACATAGAGGGGCTTCCAACGTGTGTGCTGTCTGGTTAGAATGCATGAAACCTTCTCCCCTGTACATATCCAGATTCCCATTCACCGCAGGTGACTCTATCACAATCTTCATATCACAAGAGTTACTCAAAGCGTTTCTCACTCAGAGATCCATGTCGATCTGGAAGGAATATCAAACGACAATCCGCCGAAACTTGTCATCGGTGTTCTTTCGTCCAAATCGATGATGTCTTATATGGAAGAGTATGGTCCTACATTTGATGTTCGCTTGTTTCAGCTATTCACAGTCATTCGTGCTATCTGTGACGGTTCCTCTATACTGCTTTTCGAGCTTTCCAGTTATATCATTATTCTGAGCAATTCAGTGCCCTTGTCAATCAACCAGTGATTTTTTGACGAACCCTGACATGCGCTGGTGTGTCTTCTCTAGTGAATCTAATCTTCTGTTGGATGCCTAAACATACGTTCCATTGTTTGTTGCCTGTTTGAAATGAAACCCCATACCCGAAGATCATGATCAACAGCACTGCATCAGCAGCGTTCACCGGTGATGCTTCGCCGCCGTGGGTAGAGATACTTCACCACCTTTCTATTGTTCTGTGTGACTACAGTTAGATGCACAAGCGTAATATTTTTGAAGACAAACAGTTACAGCTGTCAGCAGCATCATACTCCTATGATATTGCTGTTTGAACACAAGTTAGGCTACTTGTTCAGCCGCACACTGACAACCATATGTCGGGTCGTTGTGTGGTTTTTGGACAAGTGAAAATCGAACTATTTGGTTTCATCATGTGAACGAAATGAGACCACGAATATTAGTATCGTACGGCGGTTGCTTTGTTCCACTTGTGAGCGGAGAATTTCTACTCTATACCTAGTTTGTTGCTCGAATTTTTCTGCAAGGAACAGTCACAACACAAAAAAACGCAGATCAGTAGGAGGTATATCTATTTGCTGTGTATCTTTTAGGTCCGTGTGTAATGACGAAATGTTGTGTATTTTGTAAGACCAATCTCGTATGGGGGGGGGGGACGAGATGGCCCAAGTGGTTAGAGCGCGAATTTACTGACCGGAAGGTCCGTGGTTCAAACCCGACCTCTGGCTCTTGACTTTCCCTGTCTAGGCTTAGGCAACCCGGCAGTATATAAGCCCTCGTGCTCCCTTTGGATGGCATGCTAGCTAAGCACTGAAGGGGTGTTACGGCTGGACGATTATATTTTATTTATTTATTTATTTTATAATAATCTCGTATCCCTAGTGTGTCGTTTGCTGTTCGTCTATTACGCCAACCTATGCCCGCTCCTCTCCGTCCCAATCAGGTTTTACTTCGCAACATGCGTAAAGACCGTGACGACATGCAAGCTCGAATGACGCTTAAAAATCTGGGCAATTTTCTCGGTCTCATCACTCTGGCTAGGAATAAACCTTTGTTACATGATGACCTGAATGTGAAGGACTTGGTCTATGAAGCCTACCACAAAGGCCCTGTGCCCGCCCAGTATGTGGTTCCGTTTGTCGCTCGAATTGTGAAGAATGCGACTAACAGCATCGTCTTTCGTCCGCCGAACCCGTGGACCATGGCCATACTGAAGGTGTTTCGTGAACTGTACGACTTGAACGATGTAAAGGATTGTATTCGCTTTGAGGTAGGTTGCATCCTCTACTTGTAGTGGCCTTTCCACATGAACCTGTATGTAAATCTGAGCGATTCATGTGAGTCTTCTTTCAAAACCAAATGGTTTTGTATTCGATTTCCCAGTCGGTGTATTGAAACCGTCCAATTCATTAAAATAAGATTTCCAAGTCTTGGATGAGTTTAACTACACTTGGCGTGTGGTCATCCCGCTCCACGAAGCTTGATCATATTTTGTCCGCGAGATGTGAGATGAGGCCAGTGCAACTTACTTCACAAACAGGGATTTGAGCGGAAACCTACCGACAACGCTTTGACCTGCTCAACTTGACGTGCATATTACAGTGGTCAGACTTTGTCGGTGGATATGGCCAGTGGAACCTTCCTACTAGGATAACACCACTCCTCACTTAAAACCTACTTCTCCCCTTTTGTTTCAAGTAGCTACTTTATGAACGGATGCAATACGCTGTTTCGGTGAATAGGGTATGAGTGGATTATGCGATCGCGTGTGAGGACAACTCTAAATCTTTTGATGAAGGTGGTCAGCTTCCATTTTCGGAAGGATCTATCGTCAGCTTGCCACAAACTTCCTGAGTCTGTGCGGTTCCCATGGTACCTAATCTACAGTAACCCCGATTTACCTGAGCAGTTTATCTTCTCTACAGAGCCATTTGTTGCCCGTCTCCGATTGTGATATCTCTGGCGATTTTTGAGCGAACGCTCCTTTTCTTATGTCATGTTGTGAATTCGCCAATGTCCACATACATTAGCAGCAGTGCTTCTAAGGTTTTCGAAGACTTCAGACATCCAAGTGGGGGATAGACTCATTCACAAGCTCCCTCATAGTTTTCGGCCAATCTCTCATATCTATCTGTCCAATACATCCCAGATTTGTGTGCGATTGTCCATGCTCATCTTTTCTGTTTTCCAGATCGAACTTTTATATCGGAACTTCTCGCTGAATGTGGAGGATGTGCCAATGGCACATTTCCTCAGAGATCGTGGTCATGCGGCTAATCTAGAAGTGCAACTGTGCTTCTTTGTTCTCAGCGAGATACCCACCACAATTTCGTCCACTGTGGCAAGCACAACCACTCCGATGCTAACTTCCGGTGCCGATGCGAACACCACAACAACCACATCTGCTACAGTAGTGACCGATCTCGTACCCACCACAATGACATCCGCGCTGCCAGCTCAGCAACAAATGCTGTCCATGTTGGCTGCATTTCAGAAGCAACAGACCTCGGTTTCTGGACAGCAAACCGGTATTGGAGCACTTGATTTGGCCAGTACACCTGTGTCTACGAATGTCTCTCAGCCGATGTATTCCGTAAGTTTCAGCTCGCAGAATTTTGAGCAGCGCTATTTCCTGATACTCCCGCATCACTCACTCTCAATTGCCGCGAGATAAGAGAACGAAGTATGCTCATAATCAACCCCACTTCACTCACCAAAATCCAAGATCAGATTCTGCTCTTTTTGCGAACATCGCGTTGGAATGAGGGGTGATCTGGAAACATTGTGGTAGGCCCGTTTTCAAAGGATAATATCAGTTTTCTCGTTCAAATTTGAACACGCTATCTTTCACCTCGACATTGAGGCACATCAAAGTTTTCCACGATCTTTCCCAGATGAGCCCCGCCAAAAAATTACCACCCCGCCAACCAAAAAAGATTAGAAAAAAGAAGATATGAAATTTGTATTTTTAGTTTTTATTGAAGAGGGTGAAATTGGGACATGTCAATAAAAATTTGCATGAAAAGGTCCGTTTTTCGGTACCTTTACCTCCAAACGAACTCACACAAATAGCTGTCCAATAAAGATCGGTGTGTGCCTCATTGGCGTTTATTCTACGTCTTGTAGACGTGCCAAAGAGATTCGATGATGTGTGTGTGAGCTCCAGTCGTTGGATCCACAAAATTTTCGGTATGATTAACCGTTTCATGAGTATAATTTATGTCAATCATCGCTTCAATTCCTTGGTATGATGCCCACACATCGAAGACAATGATTGAGCTGGGAGCGATGCAGACCTGGATTGTGTCCATCAAAGTGACCGCAGTTCGATCTTGCACTGCATAGATGAACACCTCTTTAGTGTTGTCGGCCGATCCCTTCGAAAATTCTCTGCTGGGGAAGGATTCGCCCTACGTGGTTTTTACGGCGAGATATTAGCGTTTCATCTATCTCGATGTGTAGACCTAGGCCGCCGATAACTGTTGAAATCTGCAAAAGCTGCCGCCAGGCGCAAACTCCGCGAAGAAAGTTATTCCAGTCAACAGCGGTCATGTGGCCAGTGGATAATTCCTCCGAGCAGAATTTGATTTTTGTCCTAAACTCCAGCCTAGTTCCTTTTCGTAGACCGATCTCTTGCCGACACTGTCAGACATTACACCTGCACCTGTCAACAACAGTTGAGTGTCATTTGGTAGTCATTGTTGCATAAGCGTTGCTGATGGATCACTTCATGGCTTTGCGAAATACGTATTGCCGTCTCCTTGTCATGAACGCGAGTTGAAAGAGTCAGCAAGTTCATTTAAGGTTTTGCGTCAGAACGGAGAAATTTTTGCACAAAATGAGTCCGCATGCGGATAGGAAATGGTTTTCACAAAAAAATAGGCCAAGGTTTTGTGCGTACATTAAACTGGAGCTGGCAAAATGTGGCGGGGCTTAGCTTTTTGCACATGTACTTTTTGCATTAGTGGCGGGGTTTATCTGGAAAAGATCCACTTAGGACCTTCTACAACGATCCACAAAGTTAGAAGAAATGACAGGGTGGGAGTCAAGTCATAGGTCAATTGAGTACTGGTCATCAGATACACCCATGGCGAAATTCCCGATCATCAGGAATCTAGCAAATGAATTTCACATTTTTGACCCATTTGTATCGTCCGCTGTTGTGACGCAGTACTAAATCAACCCTCATTCACGAGCAAGGTCGACCACGTGAAATTCCACAAACACAACCAGTGGGCGATTCTCAATGGCTATGAGCCCGAAGTCGTCGAAATGCCGAAAATACTAGCGATTCATATAGGTTAGGTAAACTCTCGGTCTAACTGTGGTCATTGATTTGTTCGCTGAGCTGCGCAATTTGATTGCAGTCGTTTCCTCGCCCATTGAGGTGGCATTATCAGTGCCTTGTTAGGGGGCGTAGTGGAGCGCACCAATGTGTCGATGACTGTTGAGTGGTGTTGCGTGTGCTAATAAATGTGCTGCTAGTCGGGGCGGTCGGTAGACCCTCGATGTCTTCGGAGAATCGCCCGAGTCTGGCTGGAAACCGGATCAGTAACACTGATATATTTCGAAAGGTTTGCGGAAGGGGTAACTCTTTCACGATGGATTAAGTTATCACACTCCGTAGGTTGTTCTGCCTGGTCACGTGCTCCGTATGCCAGTTGGCCGACTTCCCTGAAGAGCCCTTTTTTGCACAACGACGCCATGGGTAGAAAAGAGACAGGGAGATCAAGCAATGATTTGGCAGCGAAGTATGAAAGTCATTACCAGCAAACTCAGCTGCGCTTATCATTGCCGTCTCCCTGGCTGGGCACTGCGAGACGGGACACATCAATTGGAATAGAAGTATTCAGACAGTGCCTAATCTCGCGCCCATTGGTGCGCGCATTCCAAACGCTGTCTTTAGTAACAGCCTCTCTTCCCGATCTCTTCAGTGAAAAGTCCACTGACATCTCTGTATTGAAGCAACATTTATATCATTCATCGCATCCTATGCTTGCCTATCCACCCTTACAACCCCAAATCATCGGCGGACGACATAGCGTGCAATAAGTACGCGGTTTTTACAGCTAAAGATGATGATGATGATGAGCAGGATGATGGTGNGGCGTCTGTGTTTGAAACTGATGTAGTGTTCTCGTTGACGATGATGATGACGATGATGATGATGATGAGCAGGATGATGATGATTTAATCCCCTGCAAATCACGACGACTACAGGAGATATGCGCTGGGATTAGAAAGCAGAATTTCGGACAGAAAGAAGCTATGCGGATCATATTTTCACAGTGCGACTTGGGCGTTTCCGAAAACCCCGCAGCGATGATCTTTGGGTGATGAAATCTTAGCAGATTTATACGGATGACTGCTGATTTATTAACCTACCACACATACAGACCATATAGCCGCTTTTGGCGCCTAGAGTGTAGAGAAAGCGAGTCACATTTGTTTGCAAGCCATCCAAACACGGGTGTATTCTGTACTCACATTTATTATGGCATAGTCATATGGTTTTATTAGGGGCAACCGTTTTTTGTGGATCCAACGACTGGAGCTCACACACACATCATCGAATCTCTTTGGCACGTCTACAAGACGTAGAATAAACGCCAATGAGGCACACACCGATCTTTATTGGACAGCTATTTGTGTGAGTTCGTTTGGAGGTAAAGGTACCGAAAAACGGACCTTTTCATGCAAATTTTTATTGACATGTCCCAATTTCACCCTCTTCAATGAAAACTAAAAGTACAAATTTCATATCATCTTTTTTCTAATCTTTTTTGGGTGGCGGGGTTTAATGGCCAGGCTTTTCTGAAAAAGAACCGAAGTGTCGAATTCACTAGAGGAGCAAGCAGTCCGCGGAAGAAAAAGAATGCATCGAGCGATGCAAATGTGGAGAAATTTCGACGACTAAGGCATAAACACTCGCAGTCGGAAAAATCCAATTCAACCCATCATAAGAGTAAAAATCAGGTAATGCCCAACTGTGAAAATAGTACGAATAGCAACAAAAATTTTACCAATGGACCGCAGTTTGCTGACGACGTTTTGCACGACAAAGTGTGTGGCACGGATAGAACACTTCACTTTGGTTTTTGGTCTGTTTGCCGAGCTTGGTAGACCAACAACCAAACAGCGCACCCGAGCTACCTACATTCCACAACATTGCTAGAACATTTCACTGTCACCAGCATTATTAGTTTCCCATAAACCTGTGACTCTCACGAAGGAAACTACTCACGAGTTTGCTGAAAACTCTTCGACAGCAACCTTGTGAGTAGTTTCCTTCATGAAAATATACTGCGATATCTCGAATATCGTGCCAACTGAAACATGAGGCGGCCTGTGTGCAGCACATTCAATTGTAGAACATCATAAACGAGAGATTCAGTTGAGTCTCTCGTGAAAACCAAATTGATTTGCAAATGAGTGTATTTCTTGAGATTCGCACGTTTTGTGCTTCATATGGTTGGCTAGAAACGGCACAATATTAGGTGTTCAAAGCTGAAGAATAGTTTCGTTAGCACTGGCAAGGGAGGAACTCGCAACGAAGGGCATTTTCAGTGCCGATGAAACAAATCTTTTCGATTGGGTGTTGTTCTCCAAATCTCGTGTGATAAAAAGGGATGTAGCATCTGGGATTGGTGGATTGCAGTCTGATTGGGTAAGATTTCAAACATCTACTGGGTGAAATCAGCTAAAAGCCAAAGCGCTTTTTTATTGGCATTGAATACAAGACCAAAATAAATGTTTCCATAAAATGAAAACCGTACACCGAGCGGGTTGACCGACTTGATGGCACATAGGTTTCCAACACAGAAATATCCCACTGTCTCTGAACAACTGTTCAACGCATTCTCTGTTGGGAATGTCCAACTTCAGCTTGGTCTAACTCCCCCCGGTACCACCTCAAGGTTACAGCTTTGTGCTTCCGGTAACATTCAAGCAATCGCACTTTATCATCACAGGAGACCACTACAGCGCCCTTCTGTTTGAAATAGTTTGAAAGTGCTGATGTTCAAACGCTTGTAAATCACTTTTCCTGGGGAACTCAACTTTTTTGGCTTTATCCTATATCCGTCTAAAATAGAAATATGGGGTTACTGTACAGTCTCTGTCTAGAAGTCTGTGTCAAAACTGTCGTTCATTTTGCAGTTGTCGTGGTAAACATTAGTCTATTACGCGGTTTGCGGATCTATCGCTTTGCTCGCCGTCAAGGTCGTTGGCGAACAAGAATGCTCTATACACAACCGGTTGCAGAAATGACATCTCACCGAAAATTTTACTCACAGTGTCAGCAATGACTGGAATCCTAAGACAGCCGGTGAATGAAACGACTTCAGAGATGAGGAATTTGATAATCTTGGCATAAACTTCCAAACGTCTGTAAGACACGCTGAAGAGTTCAAAAGGTTAGACTTAGGCAAGGATATCGGAAAGAATGCACTCTGTTGGTCGTGAACTTTAGAAATCAATTTCTTCATGGAAAAGTGACATGAAACCAGACCGACACACGTTTTAAAGGCTAAACACAGAAGGTCCTTCAATCTATTTCATCTCAAACTGTAATTATTGTGGTTTCTTGTGCCCTCATTCAGATCCCGCGATGACTGTGCAAGTTGCAATCGATGTGCCGTTTGTATTGTGTGTTTTTTCGATCCTGCTTTTCTTTCAGGAGGGTCGGATGTGGGTGGCCAAAAACAAACTACCTGTTTGACTTTTTCCCAAGTATTTCACAAAACCCAGTGACCATCATAGCAGGTTTCCACACTATTTGTTGTATTGATCTATATTGATCATACGTCTCCACGGTTAATGTGTTTTTAGGAATACACACGCATAGTCATGTGTAGTACCCGCTAACGGTAGACTATTCGACAATCATTCTGAAATACGGTGCCTTCACCATACGAACACACCTCGAATACAACCGAATATGGTTGTATTTTTTCACAATCCCCATGAAGGTTTCCATTTACTTTACGATCATCTCCAAATACCTGTGAGTTTTAATCAACTTGACCTCCTCGTTGTTGCTTACACTGGTTTGTTGTAGACTATTCTAAAACAATGAAGGTTGACCGAGCTGGTATTCTTTAGAACTTGAGGCACAGATTTACCGTCGATATCTTCTCCGGGTAGGGTGGAGACAGTCGTGGAGACGGTTATTTTTTCAAGGCTATTTCAACTAGTACTGATTCAGAAGATGTTCGAACCCATTTACACACCGTCCACTTGAGGTCAGTTTACAGACCATCAAAAAGTCACATGATGTACAATTTTTCCAAAAAAAGAACTCATCTTGATCGGATTGTGAAGCGCTTCTGAGCATTCATGAATCTCACGGAAAGATTACTTGTTTTTCCAGTATTTGAATCGAAAAATGACACCTCTAGCGGCCGAATAATCTTTAGCCTGGATTACGGATTCGGAATTTATTAGCTTTGTGAGCCGTATAAGGAACATGCTTGCCAGGAACAGGCGAAGTGAGCTGTCGCGCACTAAGACGGTACAGTGAATGACAGAAATAACTTCTGAAGACAAGCTTCGTTTTCTTAAAACCAATCCGTTTTTGCTGAAGCTAGTGGTATTTGAACCTCAATTAGCGCCTAGGCAATTTTGCTGCAGTCAGTTTTTGATTTTTTTTTCAGTTGTTAGCCTTGGTAAACGTATGTGATTTTAATCGGCGTGAATAGATTTCCGTTGTAATACCCAGTTGATCGGAGATTTCGATTGGCCGGGAGTACCCCACAGTTTAAGCGTCACATCAGCTGTTTTTTTTCGCGCATGTCATCAGCTCAGCAGCCCGTCCTATGATATTTTTTTGTAGTTTCATGTCTACTTATGCAGGATTGAACATCGCACCAGATGGCCAGGTTGTCTACCTACGATTGTGTTACCTGAGTCGATGATTCACATGGCATTGTTCTGGCGCCGACCCTGGATGTCGGGCTTTCGACAATCAGTGTCTGACTGCATCACGTGACGCGCCGTAAATATGACACCAGGTGGTTGAAAGTTTGGAACAAGGCAGGAAACCGAATAGAGTGTACACGATCAGTTTTTTTTAGGTAAAAAGACTCTAGCCTCCGTGGGATATGCAAACAGGACGTCACACTTGATCGAAACGGTGAGACACAACTGAAGAAATGTAGACGTTCCCAATATTTTCATGTCGTCTACGAGAAACGTGGCGCAAATAATGAAAACTCCGAACGGGAGTATTCAAAAGAAGCAGGGGCGGCTCGAAATCGGTGCCAGGCCAAAAGCATTCCGAGTCAACATAAAATGGTTTGTCTCGCCTAGGAAAGCATTGCCTCGCTGAGTGCCAGCTTCCAGGACATTCAAATGACACAAATGTGAATGACTGCCTGAGGTCGACCAAATTATCTGTGGTCAGCCCGTGTCTCACAGTCGATGTTTTCGGTTTGTGAACTGACAACCAGGTGGCTGACGAATTCATCTTCACAGCCGCGCGTTTATTTGTGGGCTTCAAGTTCGGTCGAAGTAACTCTACTTGAATTCGACGCAGCAGATTATCATTCAAGACTGCAATGGTGATCGATCACTATTTAGATGAAGACTGCTCAAACCTCGCATGAAAGGCGATAGACTGTCATTTGTTATTTGTATCCCAGATTTATCCTTGGGTTCATTTGTTAATATCAACGAAGTGCGGTCAGATTGCAAATGAATTCACATGCGTGAAACACTTTGGAATTCGTTGGAATATTCTGTCTGATAGTAAACACTTTGTAAAAAGGTAGATGAAGATGGTCGGGGAGAATGAAGTTGTGAAATTCAGGACCCGGAACAAAGCGCTCTTGGAGGGCCACTCAAGTTCAACCAGATGGTTCTGTGGTCAGCGGCTGACCGGCAACGTCCCATTTTTTAAAGGCTGACCAAATCTTCACACTGCGTCAGGTTCTAGAACAACGCCATACATATAAGCGACTCACGATTCTAATATTCCTGGATTTCCCAGGCGCATTCGACTCGGTTGATCGGTCTGTTCTTCTTGAGACGCTTGCCCACCAAGGAATGCCCCGGAAGTTTGTAAACATAATACGTTCTTTGTATTCTCAGACTTCCGGACGTGTGA
>NW_008751978.1:404232-423806 GCF_000715545.1 Opisthorchis viverrini | reverse complement strand
TTGGTTGTCGTCATTTATTTACTGCTCCCCGTCATCCACAGTCTAATGGACTCGCTGAAAATTTTGTTCGAACTTTGAAATCTGCCATCAATTCTATTTCCCCTGTTACTTTTCATGATCTTGATCGAGGTATTGATAATTTCTTGATGCAGCACAGGAATGCTGCTCATTCAATTACTGGTAAGAGTTCAGCAGAGCTATTCAAGTCGAGATCCTTACGCACGAACCTGGAATGCATTGGGACTGCCGACGTAACATTTTTCAAGGGTAACGATCTACGTCCATCTACTGGTGTTGTTATTGGGAGGAACGGGAATCGTATGGTCACGGTTCTTGACCTCGAAGATCTCTCAAGTCACAGACGGCATGTTGATCAGGTCGAATTCAATGCTAGAGGTCAGTTTGGCGGCAATACGTCTGTTGCTTCAAACACTAATGACCTTTCTGATTCTCTTACAGATGTTTCTGATGAGCATGAAACAAACACTGAACCTGACAATCCGACGTTGAGAAGATCTGAACGTTTAAGGTTCCAACCTATTAGAGACTATAAACACCCGCACGCTCATTCAACGTGTGGTGGGTGTGGTGAACATTGACTCTATTCTATTCATTCTGTTTAGTGTATTTTTATATGCCTTTGTTTTACGATACGATTGATGGTACGCCTGCTATATACGAGAATATACGATATTCATTCGTCCATATTCGGACTTCTATACTACGCGTACATTCGGTAGTTAAGATACCTATCACTATTCTAATTATCACAGTGCCATCGGTGCTACCAGCCTTCCAGAATGGGGACCGCGTGATCCTCACTGTGCCGGGTTGGAGACACTGCAGGATATGGCTGCCAACCGATATCAGTGGCGTTCTTGTTGTCAGTTTCTATCCAGATTGCCTGAGTGAATGTCTGAAGGTATAGGGACCTCAGAATGATTGTGGTAAGTTAGCACTAAGTCCCTCCCCCGTCCACCTTTACTCTTTTCTTTACAATAGGGCTTTCAAATAAATCATGATTGTACGGCAGTGAAGCATCGGTGTTGAACACTGATGTCATGCTGTCGATGATGATGATGACAAATGTCCTTAACTAGAGGTTAGGTTATCTCTATTAATTGTGATGAGCAAACTTCTAAATCTATCCATTTTGACAGAAAGATTCTTGAACAGTTTGTTTTCTGGTCTCCTGCATGTATTGCACACATTTGTGAGTTTCTGAAAAGAATTTGCGGTCTACACCGCCTCTCGGTTTGTGAACAAACCTATCTGGTTACCTCTTTTTTTCTTTGTATAGATACCGCGTAGTGCGTTAAGGGTCTCTCCATCTAGCGTGAACTGGGGTTCCGGACGAACCCAAGTAAAAGTACTGGGGATTTTGTGTTCACCTCCATTTTTTCACACAAAGTTCGAAGTCTCAGTAAAAAGACATTCATAACATTTGAAGGTCATTCCAGTGGGTTTCACCAATTCAGTCACACTAGCAGCCTGAATATGATGCCATTCCATCAAACCTTTTGTAGATTCATCCGCTGGGCCTGCAGCTCCTCCAACGAAATGGTGGTTTTAGAATCAACCTAAGTATCAGGAAAGTGAACGTGGTCATTGGGTTTCTCATCGAAAGTATTCTGAAGCAACAGCACTGAAATAGATACCCGAGTACTATAAGTGGAAGCAATCTGCGAGCAACAGTAAAGCCTATCGAACGGCATGTCAAGAGTCAACGCGATAAACGATCCGCTAAGCCAGAGGAATCACTTCGGAATAGAACGAAACAAGCTAGGGTGTTTGACTGTCTGGAGAGAAGGATACTCAGAGAAACACTGTCATAATCGTGATACAGTCCATGTATAGGCGACCAGGGCCACTGACCCAACAACGAGGTCTCCATCGCATTCAGAGAGTGAGCGAGAGAGAAGTTCACAGTTACTCGGATTTTTACCTCATATGCTCCATCATAGAGGTATTGTCACTTGGGCCCAAGTTTTATCTATCTGACAGAAATCAAAACGGGCTACTGACTGAGACGCTGTTTTGGAATTGATGTTGACCAATAGGAAGCGGCTTGTTTCTTAGTCGGATTTCAAAACAAAACTACCTGAAACTTTATGGGTGAATGAATGCTAGACATAGAAAATCTCAAAATCCCCCCTCGAAATGACCTCCTGTAGCAGAGACTTATAAATGCGGTAATGGGATTGCGAAACTGTTTGGATCCTGTACCGACTAGGCCACGAAACGGGCCTAAAATTATTTAAAAAAGGTGTCACAGGACTCTTGAGGTTCTTAGGTTGATGGCATCATGGAAGCGACTGAAAAGAGGATCCCGCCGAATTTACACGCACCGAGAGCATCAGCATAACCGAAACGGCATGACCAACTGGTTGTGCGCTTCCGAGACTGTATTACTCACCTAAGATGTACAAAACGGGCGCTGTACTGAAATACCGGTATAAGGACAAAACCCTCCACTGTGAAGGGGTCCAACACCAACTAGGTAGTTAAAGGCTGTTGGACAGTAAAGTAAACTTACCATGTGCATATAGTTCTTAAAAACTGAGCATTCTCACGCGTATTCTTGGACTTTTGTGGACATTTATTGACTGTCACGCAATTGTAAACAATTACTGCAAAGCGGTCCACAAGTTCCGTAATAAACTTCACCTTCCACTAGCTTCAACACGCCACAGACTACTCACATGTCTAAGCAGTAGTCTGCGCCGTCACCCTGGTAGCTCGGATGTATTTTTGGTTGTTATTTACGGGACCGTTGATCTATTCACCGAGCCTGACAATTGGCTCGCAAGGGCTCCAGCATCAGATTAGGAGACATCATGAGTGTACGGTTGGGTGATGATGCCCACTCGTTTGATGACGAAACGTTTGCGGCAAACATATCAATAGCCACCTGCCTGATAAGCAACTGATGTACTGTCGCAATATGTAGTCACTTGATCACGTCTGAGCGTATCGTCTAGCAGTAACATTTGAACTTCCATAGGTAAAGTGAGACTCGATTTGCACAGCATGGCAAAGCATCTAATTCGGTCATTTACATAGTTGTTCTCACTCAGATGCTCCATCGTTGTTTACTGACCTACCCCTTACAGGAACTGTCAGCAACTTAAAATAGCATGTCAAGATAAGTCATACTGAAAGAATTGTGCTAGATTATCGTTCGATTCGGCCGGGGCACGAAGCTGCTGACCAGAGAGTCCAGAGTTCGAACCCAACCCCGGTATTTCGCCTGCTTATGTGTAGAACTAAGTAGCCTGCCAGCAGTTTGGTCCCAAACCCCTTCTTCTAGTTGCTGTAGAACTGCGCAGCTAGGTGTCATAGCTTAAGCAGTAAGGATGGACAGGATCGTTAGAAATAACATTAACAGCCTTCTACTGTTACAATGAGTCTGTGGAAAACATTTTCAGCTTTGTTAGAACAGAAGGAGGTACACACCAGATTTCCCAGCTTGTGGTGGGAAAAGGTGCTGATAGAGTAATGGCTCCTACCACGAGCGGTTGAGTGGTTGAATGGTTGAGTCCTAACTTCCTGGATCTCCATGATTTGCACACTAAGATGAACATTTGTACAATGCCTCTCGGCTTTTCAGCATAGATTGCCTTCATTTACAGGACGGAATCTCCAATGTAGAACAGTGGAGAGAGCACGGCAGCCTGAGACACTGCAGTCTTGGTATCCACACCCAAATGATGGTTACTGATTGCGCGTTTATCAAAACAGTTAAATTACGGACTGGCCATTGTAGCTCGCGACTTCATATCTATGGCTAAGACGTTGGCAAGATAGCAAGAGTACGTAAAGTACGCTCTTCTATGGCCAGTTAGCTGGGCATTTAGTGTTTTATATGCAGGCTGATAGAAAGTTTTTTAAAAAAATTAGTCAAGGGGAGTCCTCAATCAAATCAAGGCGGGATGCTACCTTATTGAAGGCCATAGTGGTTGCTATAAATCCGCTTGAGCAAACAACAGTATAAGGGAACTGGACTCGCGCAGCGTTTTGACTAACAAAAGCTCCGCCAAAACTGTTTCAGAGGTCTGGTGTACAGAGTTTCATAGCGCGCCTACACTGCTCGTCTGGTATCCAGTAGAAAAAGTCTCACTTAGTGATTCACAGACATAAGCATGAAATCTCGCATACTTAACGGCTTATCAATGAGGTTGAGGTAACAGAAGTTGCCCCATTAATTGCCGTTTTACTGAAATCCCTCGAGGATGAGCAAGCGGGACTTCACACTTCCACTCCGTTCGATGGGACATGGCATGGACACCAGTGACAAACGCCCGAAAGGGATGGTCCAACATGACTGATGCATGGGTTAAGCAGCTGTTTAGTGTGCAGACGAACAACGGCAGATCAGTGGTCACGTCGGTCAATCGATAGCTTGTGGCGGCGCTAGCACCCCTACACTCGCTTTTGATTGGACAATACTTATGACAGACATGCGCACATGACATACACAGTATCGGAGCTATTCTCCGATTGGGTACACTAACGATTGCAATCCCGTGACTATCTACAGCTGGCCGTTTTCCTTCGACTGACTTTCGGGAGCAATTCGCAATGCGAGTTCTCGTGTCTGCATGCGGGAAGCTCCACTGTCTGTTCGGCTGTTGTTTTTCTTATTCGATTCACTTTGAATGAGAATGGAATAACACTGAATGAGGTAAATGATGTTGCGCTTCTCTTGCTGGAACATACTACTCATACGGTTGCTGGAAACTTTTCGGCAGGTCTAGAACCTGGGGCTTATCAGACTCCGAGTTCCCGTTAACCTCAATTCCTACTTTGACCCAACTGCTACATCATTCACGAACTACTCTCATTTGGACACCAATTAGATCCCAATGTAGTGAAGAGAATCCCAGCTGAATCTTGTGTATGATGTGTCTTCAGCTGGACGATATTCCAAATATCTCAGTACATTTCCGTAAACTCAAAGAAGACCGAGACTGGTCGCTGGTTGTCGAAGTTTTCAGCAACCTTATGAGTAGTATGCTCCATGAGTATGATGTACCGCAATATCTCGAGTATCGTACCAAATAAAACATGAGGCGGCCTTTGGGCAGTACACTGAGTTGAAGACACCGGAGTTGTGAACAGGGTGCCAATACCACCGTGGTAACTCGAATATCGTCACTTTGTGGATTCAGGCACCAACTGCAGTACTGTTCGTCCACTGGAACCAAACTTCTTAGGTTTGATAATCAGGAAATGCAAAACTGTGAAACTTGTGTTCCACATTTATTTATATTTCCAACGGGCATCAGACCATCAGTATACCACCCAGTCATTCCGACGTTTTTTCGAACTGAAAATTGCAGCCTTTACTTTTACCTAATCAGTACATGAGAAGTTTTTCGAGTGATCCTGCAAATGAATCTGCTTCAGTATAAATCACACAGGAGGCTAATCCTACCAGAGACAAGTGGCTCAATTTATGTGGCTTGCCAGTCAAGTATTTTCGATCGTAGGTCACACAATCAGTCTAAATCAGTCGATGAATTTTCCCTACTTAACTACTTAGGTCTGCTACTCCATGTTTGCTTTCAATCACGGTCTTCTACAAAATTTACCCCCTCGACCTTATCAGTTTTGGTTTTACTCGCTTACGGGCATTCCAACTGGCCCACCTGTAACTTTGTCTCTTCACCTTTGTTCCGCGTTTTTGTTTACTTGTTGTGATAGTGGTACACTGATATTGTCGGCCTAAACCTAGACCCAGCAGTAAGTGGACAAAGAATCTCTTGCCTTCCCCAATACAATTGGGATACCAAGTGGCGTGGGGCCGTAAATCAGTTAGTAAACCGTAGAGGCGAATGACATCGATAAAGACAAACAATGAGGTTCCCTACAGTCCTTAATTCTTTTCTGCGTCTTAAGCAAAGCTACTGGCCCTGTTTTAAACAGCGTCTGGGTACATCAACAACAGAAGCTATCCTCACTACTTATTTTGGTAAGTGTCGGCCAACAAAAGTACGAGGAGAATAATTGGGCAGTTCAGTAGACCAACATCGTCGTCAATAATAGCGCTGTATAGACCGACCCACTGTGCTCCACGTTCCACGCGAAAGTGCTGTATGTACGACCTGTGATTTGAGTATGACGTCCATTTTGGAATGAGCTAGCTTCGTAGCTGCGTAAAATCTGTGCAACAATCGAAAATCAGTGTTTCCCGGGATTTTTCGTTTTCCACGTTGAAATATCGTAAATTCAACGTTCTTTAGCACTCACAACTCTTAGGTAAATGGCTGCACCTCGGTACTTATTTTTGGTGAAGTCGTTGACGAGAAGCATCGCTCACCTACAGAGGACGTCCACTCACGTCCCCAGGTTTGGTCTTATTTCAGAGAGAGAAACAACTTCGGTTTCAACGGAACATTACTTTTAAGGTCACCGAAAACTCATCGACATTTCGTGAAGCGTCTGAGGCTTCTTATGGTTCATCCGGTGGGCGAAGTCTCTGAGTTTCCGTCATCTTTGTGTTCTACTTGAACTCAGATTGGACGCGATTCCCGAAATACACTTTGTTGTAAACCAGTTTGGTGTTAACGGGAGACTTAATTGAATCACAGCTGAATGTTTGTGTCCAGCGGATCTCCAATAATTACTTGGTCAGCATTTTGACAACAACCAATTACACTTTACCGAACGCTCAACATTTCAACCATCAAATTTACTCTCTGTTAATTTCGAATTCCTGAAATTGGACTAGGTACAGACTTTTAACTAAAAAAACCCGATTCGTTGTCTGGCGCGTTTTCGTCACACCATCTCTTCTAAATTAACTGTTTGCAAGTGCGTTTCTACGACTTTATGGATTATAAGCCAATTTTTACATATCCGTCAATAGCCACTGCTCTGTGTGCAGAGAGCTTTCTGGTTGGTAAAATTAAGGGTGAATGCTTTTGGTTCTTAATCCCAGTTTACGATTTGCTTCATTTTTCATGCTCTCAAATTATAGGGTGTCCCCATTCACTTCCAGATCTTGTCACCATCTTTAAGCATTTGTCTCTCACAAAATGTATTACTGCCTCAACACACGAAGCCTTCAGCATGCTCCTTCAAATTTTCTTCGACCAGCGGAAGTGCACTGATCGATGTAGTGTAACCAAACCTATCTTCACTTAGTTCGCTAACGAATCCTTGAAATCGGGTTCGCAAAATGTCTGGTTGAGCAGAATCCGGAAAACAGACAGGCATCAAGCTGATACACCACACGTCGCGGTATGGACCTAAGGTTGCATTGTTGAACATTTTTATCGCTCTGGCTTTTCTAAGTGGTCGGTGTAACTCGCGCATCGTTCGCCTAAGTAGACCTTCATTTGTTCGTCCCCTTGTGCATAGGTTGGTTCTTTCAATCTTGGGAACCACTGTAATTTTGCGGGTGTCCTCGTGAATCTTTGACTAAGCTTGCTACATCTGCACGCTGCAATGCTGACCAACAGACAATAGATAATAATTATCACCTTTGTCTGCTTCAGAAAAGCCTATTTGTCTATCTTTTCTTCACCTAATCGACAGAATGCGAGGCAGTCGAAAACGATTTACGAGGCCAGATACAGCCGCAACATTTTTCGGGTGGTTTTCTTCTTGAAAACCTATTCTCCATGACTTTCTTCGATGATTCATCTTTTTTTGAAGGAAATTCTGCTTGGAGTTTGCCACTGTTTCTGCTAATGAGATTTAGTTAAAATGCTTCCTTATAGATTGTCGATATTAAGTGCGCAACTCACGATAATTGCAAAATTTCACACGTAGACAAGTTTGACTTGACTTGACCAGTATTTTTAGATGCAATGGTGATGTGCATTGTTCCTGTACTCAGACCAATGAACAACCGAGTCTGATAATGACTACTGCTCAAGCTATCGATTTTACCCGAGCAGGAGTAAAACGCTTGAATGGTCATGTGACCTGGTAGGAAATGTGTTGTTACAAAAACGTTTCAATCTGGTCTGAATTTAACAGACAATCTTAATCAACTGCCAGTAATGGTGGCACATATCTTCTGAGGCTCTCAAGTCCCTTTCCTTACAGACCACAGAAACTTCGAATTACGTGTTTTATTTTGCATAAGGAAATTTGGCTATGGTCGGCTTGTTTGTGTAGAGCAGAGTGCATGGAGCTGTAAAAACATACAAACGTATTTAGGGACTCATAACTTTGTTTTTTTGCTGTAATGAACTTGTAGGAAACAAGCTAATCAGCCGATTCCGGTCCAACAACCCTGTTTTTCTCAATATATGTACTAGAGAGAATCTTATCATTGTTACCTCCTGTAAGTGAACCACGCCTGTGAGTTTCCCGGCCCGACCGATAATTTGTGTGTAAACTATTCCAGCAGATGGCGACCAGTCCGACGCGAAAAAGAGCCTGAGACAAACATACTCCTACTTCCAGAAAGACCACTCCCAAATCCATGGAGTAAATGATGTTGTCCTCCGATAAGTAGCCAACTTCTCTCTGTCCATGAAAACTGAGATGTCGCTACTGTACATTTTACGCAAGCAGCCAGTCGATAGGTTCCACAAAGACAAGAATAGGAATGTCCACATCCCAATTAGCACGGATTTCCACGACTGGCCAGGGTGTTGGACAAAAAAGTTGTGACACAATGTCAAGAATACAATGGCCAGGAAGATGATCGCTACTCAGTCGTTTGGTTGTGGTAGAGGGGGGGTGATCACAGAGAAGGTCATTCACAAGGAGCATACTATTTCACCTACTTTGTTGTTTTGTCTTGCTCACAGCCAGCCTGACAAACAAATCGACAGAAGCTTAGATAATGCAGCAAACTTCCCAGGAAGAAGCAGCTTCAACGATAGACGATTCTGGAGACACGGAATACTTTTCAGTCAATTGGAAGATGTTTGGGACCGACTGGGCAGCCATCATTTCAGAGGGGTTTCGTGAGCAATCGGTAGATTTATTGCTAAGCGACTTTTCGCTTTCGACACAAAAGCTTCCTCAGGCCAACTGAGCAACTTACCAGGTCGATCGGGTTTTAAGGCAGCCAGGGAACCAGTCCGTGAAATTTCTTATTACTAGCTGACTTGATCAGTGCTAGGTGTCCATCTGAAGTTTCTGTTTGTTGTTTAGTGGGGCTGACCAACACTTACAACAGATTGGTGAAGGGGCATTGACTTCATATCGAATTCTCATTGCGCGGGCTTGCTTTTTCGGTTTATGACACTTTATTGGAATATTCCTGTCAGACGTCGTTCACAGATTCGTTGGTCTGTTTGCTTCGATTTATGCCAAGACAATTGACTTGGGGTTGATTGGGGTTAGCTAAATCCTAGTCTGCTTGGATTTTGTACATTTAGACCCAGACCAGTTTACTGATGATCGCACACCGCCTGATCTAAAACCGCTTGACAGTTCTACGCCCTCTATTCTATTCACACTGGGATGCTCGACGGTTTCCACTGGTTCGACCACCAGTCGCTATGGTGTGAATATTAGTCCCCGTCTCAGAATGTCCACATTTTCCAATTCTATTCTATAACCAGTGTCTAGTTCAAGCCCTGCCATCTCCAAATCTTCGACTATCGCCTGAAATTCATTTACGTTTCTCGGTGGTCTATTAATGCATCGCTGATGCTCACCGATTCTGATGTGGAATTCCATGGCTGTTTGATCTCAACAAACCTTCACACAGTCATTACATTTTGTTTTGTGTACACAGTTCCCAGTCCTATCAACCACACCTCAAACTGCACCAAGACTGAGCGTAAAGTCTTTCCCTTCTGGAATGCTACTTTAATGTTGGCCGTATTCAGTACCCTTCTAATGACTCCAGATGTCCCTGTGTCGTATGGAATGACTGTGGTTCCGATCCACTCCCTGTTGGAGCTTGGTGTTTCGACAGCTTGATTAAACCCAGTGAGTGTCCACTAACTTGAAATCACTTTCCTACCTCAAGTTGTGCTTGTCTTCGGTCGACCTACTCTGTGCATAGTATTCTCACTCTCCCAAACATCGTTGAAACTTTTGGATGTGCTGAGGAGTAGTTTAAGATGGTACCACTATCTGTTGAGTTCGGTAAACAGTGATTTTCAATTCCCCACCACTCTTGTGTGTCGTGAAGTGTAACCCATGTTGACTCTAGCTCCATACTAAACCTTATGTTCACAGTGTTAAAATATTGAAAGAATTCGTTGACCTTATCCCGCTTTATCACAACGAACGTGTCATTTACATGACGCTAGAAATCCCTTGACGGACAATCGAATCAATCTGAAGCTTTCCGTTCAATTTCATCCACGTACATTTTGGCCCAAATCTGGGATGTTGGAGATTCCATCGCTAGACCTCATTCTTGAGGGTATATAACTGAGCCAAAGAGAAAGTGGCTGAAGTTAGACACACTCACAAGAGGAATATTCCACCAAGGTATCCTGGACCGGAAAAGAAAGGCCGCAAAATCCGGTTTCATCATGGAGACAATCGCCCTGACTAATTTGTCGTAAGTGTTGGTCATGCCCACTAACCAGCAACACAGGAACTTCAGACGGACACCCAGCACTGATCAAGTCAGCTAGTAATGAAAAATCTCACGGATTGGTTCCCTGACTGCCTTAAAACCCAATCAACTTCGCCTGACGAAGCTCTTGTGTCAAAAGCGAAACGTTACCCAGCAACAAATCCACAGATTCTTTGCCAAACCTCACAGGGGCACGGAATTCTCCTAGCGGGAGAAATGATACTGGAAATGATACTACACTCCCCAAGAGTGAATACTGTGCTGGAGACATCATACAACATTGATCTGCGTTCATTATCTGATTAGTACCTCAATACTATCATGCTACCCCACTGATGATCTCTCCCTCCGACCGGTAATTGAGCGTTAAACACACAGAACACATGGTTCTTCGAAACTTAACGCTGTTGAAGTGTAATATAGATAAAGGATAGGATGAAATAATGCAAGATGCCTTGGTAGTTGTTGCTTCGCTATTATGGAAATAAATAAGAAAAATTAATTGAAATCACGCCATTTCATATACTTCGCTGAATCCTTTTTAACACAGGCTTTATCATACCTAAGCATTCATTGGGGTTCAAGCACTCTCGCACTATGTGGAGAAACAAACTTTGTTGTGGAATGTAGGTAGCTCGGGTGCGCTGTTTGGTTGTTGGTCTGTTCGCCGAGCTTTGCAATCCAACTGCCAAGCTCGGCGAACAGACCAACAACCAAACAAACTTTTCGGTAAACAGGTCGGGACCAGATGGGGTTCATCTTGGAGGCGGAGTGAGTCAGATAGCCGATTCACTCCGGTTCATCTCTCAACCTCGATCAAGTTCATCGGTTGGATACAGAGTCAAATCGTGGAGGGGATGATGTTGAATGTAAGCTCAAGGATGGTCTCCTTGTAATGGACTGCACTCCTGATTGCAGATTAGCGAAGTCGATAAATGTTCACACGTGACTAGTGATCGAAACTCAACCCCCATCAGGTTTAGTTGGAGCTCACTGATACGTTGCACGCCTGAGGTAAACGAAAGCCAATGGAAACCGATTCAGCTCGCAATCGTTCCTTGAGACGAGGAACCAAAAGAACAATTTGGGCTGACGATTTCTTCACAGACTGTTTCGCAAGTGGACTCAAGCGTGCCCGTCCATAGGTCTATTTCTCCAATTTTGACAGTATCAAAGTATCCACAAGCATCCAGGGTTGACGTATTGAACAAACAAGTTTGCAATTCATAACTCGCTGTAAACTTCACACAATTCACTCTTCCAAACTTTCATGTGCGTGAATTCAGTGTTGGGTCACCAAGCCGACTTCCGAGGGTTTCTCCAGTGTACCGGCTAGAAATTGAACAGAAGTGAGAACTAGGTCGTGCTGTTCATCGCAGAGAGTAACTAGAAACCAAACAGGACGGTTCGCCTCGTCTGGAGTCTCTGAGCTCTTAGGTCAGCCAGACTGCGACCTTGGCTACTCAGGAGGTACAACGAGGAGATGGTTCAGCCCCCCCACCGCATATATATCTAGGTTTGCGTATCAAATAAACAAATTCGACACTGATAATTCAACGCAAAATTAAAAGCTTCCAACTATCAATCGGTAGGGGGAGAGATGGACCAAGTGGTTAGAGCGCGAATTTACTGACCGCAAGGTCCATGGTTCGAACCCGACCTCTGTCTCTCGACTTCCCCTGTCTCTAGGCTTGGGCAACCTGACAGTATCCCATCCCGCGTGCCTCCTTCGTGTGGCATGGCAGCTAGGCACCGAAAGGGTGCTTCGTGTGGATGGCAGCTAGGCACCGAAAGGGTGCAACAGCTGAACGATTTCTTTTAATTTTTTTAATATCAATCGGTTACTATACCTCCTTAGCTAGTCAGGAAGAGTTGCGAACTAAGGCTTTCCAAAATAAAGGACCAATCTCGATGTCCCGTCCACAATGGGAGAAGCAAGTTCTGACGGCTTCGAGTTAAGACTCGAAGGTTTTTGCTCAAACAAATTTGATTGATGATATCTCACTCCTCAGGTCTTATGGATTATACTGCATTTGATATGTAGTATAAATTATTTTAAAAGCGAAATTTTGCAGTTCCTCCAACTATGTTTGGCTCTTGTTTGCAGTCGAACTGACGCACATACACACACGCAAATCAGCTTATGAAGGTCGAGTGCGGACTACACTGTCGGACGCTATTTGTTTTACAAGGAACACGGGGTAGAGGGTATTGGTCGTGTTGTGTGTGTGTGTGTGTGTGACAATGCACCAGACTAGACATGGAAGATAAACTGATAAAAAGATCGTCCTGTGCGAAACGATAAGACTGTCGCGTCTTTGTTTGGTGGCCATGAAATGCACGACCGTCAGAAAAGACTGCACGGGTTTTGTTATCGTTTTTTGTACTCTAGAAATGCCGACAGAGCAGGTCGTACCGAAAAGTCATTCGTAAATTAAACCTCATCTCAACTTGGATTCTATGTCTGTTATTCAAAGTGAGAATGAAATTCATGTGCCGGTTGACGTGAAGACAACTATGCCCTGACTGCGGCGATCAAAGCCAGACCGTTCAGTACTGATCTTCACATTGTACATTAAATCAGGGATCGAAGCTTTTTTCTAAGTCATTTGGGAACTTCGATTCTGAATCCGTTTTGGGTAAGCAATAAATTGATACACGAAACCGTTTGAATGCCTCTTGCTGAGAGGGAGTGATTTAATTAAATTTTAGATGATGATGATGACATGCAAACGAAGGACACCAGCGACTGTCTTTCCAGGTGAAGAAAATGGTAGAGATCAAGGAAATTTTCAGACCACTCAGTTACACAACAACCGTAAATCGATGTTAGACTTCAAAAGTGATAGTTAAGCAACTCAGGCGGGATGGCCGATGAGGCAACGGTCACACAATAGTGGATATTTTCACTGGTGCCGAAATGCGGACAAAACTGTTAGGGCGCTATTAGAGAGCAATATCTTATTAGGGGGATGTAGTTCGCTGTCTTGAATATCGACCCAATGAAGCACGAGGTGGTCTTCCTGTAGCATATTCCTCTGAAGGATGTCAGTGCGAGAGATCCAAACAATGTGCCCAACTAGTGGTAACTCGGGTGGGCTAATTGGCTGTTGATCGCTGAGTTTGGTGGATAACCTGAATGGTGCTCACCCTACCACGCACTGTCGGCATCTCCTCGACTAGCGATGACACATCTGCAAACCAAGTGTTAAGCTCAGCAAAGGGCACAGCTACCATCTGATCAGTACTCATATTCAACCAGGCGTAATTTTATTCCCCCGGTGACAACTTTTCAAACTGCGAGTGATTTTTCGAGTCACTATTTGTTCTGCCGAAAATTCGGGAGAATAAACTAATGTCTTGCTGAAATATGGTACTCTGGTTTTGGATGTAGGGAGCACGAATAAGCAAATGATTGTTGGTAGTGGGAGGAGATTTGAGATTTTTGTGGAGATTTCGTCCTGTAAGTGAAGCCAATCTATGCTGAAAAGCCGAGAAGCACTGCGCAGCTGTTTCATCCTTATTGAGAATCACCAACAGTGAGCATCTCACGAAACTCCGCAGAGTCTCGAACCCGCGACCTCCCGGCTTCACTTACAGGACGAAATCTCCACAAAAATCACAAATCTCCTCACACTACCAACAATCAATAAGTAGCTCAGTGGAGGAATAAACTTCACCCGATGAGTGAATCTTCCGTCTGAGAAGTCATTGCTCGAGGAGCCAGTCAACACGTGTGACCGCGTGATGTGTATCCCATGACTGAAGGATGATGAAGGCGCTATATCCTGTCTAAGTGTGAGTTAATCACACTGCTGATCAGCCACTCGTGGCCGAACGGTTGTGTTCAAGCTACTAGCCAGGAGGTCGCGGGATCGAGACTTTGCGGAGTTTCGTGAGATGCGCACTGTTGGCGATTCTCAATAAGGATGAAACAGCTGCGCAGCGATTCTCGGCTTTTCAGCATAGGCTGGCTTCACTTATAGGACGAAATCTCCACAAGCGAATGATCTTAACCTCGGAAAGCAAAGGAATTCCGTATGTCAGCTAAAGGACATGTAGTTCAATATAGACAGAATAACCGAAGTGTCCGGCCCTACCGTGTTGGGTTCGATTGCAGTTTCTGCGGTCGAACAGTTGAATACACAAGTCTTAGGGGCGGTGAAACCGAGTTAGATTGATCACACATCATCAGTTTAGAGTTACGGTCAACTCATGGTTGCTAACATATTTGTTTAAAATCACGAAACTTTGACGTAGATAGTGAAAATACATGAGTGAGTGTTTTTCAGCCAACTGACCTAGGAGAGCAGACTACTCTCCAAACTATTTTTCGTTCCTTCGATAACTGCGGGTTTACCACAAGTCATATCGGTATCTGAGTATGACTATAAACTCCCGCTGGAAATACTCCCTATTTGTACATTTTCAGTTTATAAAACTGCAGATCCGTCTTTCTGCTACAGTATTTCCAAGAACGAGGATACAGCTAATCATTAAGTGAATTCTGAATTTATAGCTGAAGTACGGTCAACAGCTGCAAACTATTTTAATAGACAGGATGTATTGTTTTGTTATAATTAGCCGGCCTGAAATGGAGTGATGTTTCTTCAAGTACATTTGCTTCAGAAACCTGATGTTAATCTTTGGAATATCTTCCAGTTTGCCATTTGTACTGAACTAACAATAGTCCATCCCTCCAGAGTAGATTTTTGTCTTCCAATGAATCAAACAATATGTAGGTTTGTGTTTAGACGTAATACACTACTCACAAGGTCGCTGAAAATTTTTATTAAAAGCATAATAAACTAGAGATTCGGCTGGGTTCCGCAGAACGAAATTGGTTTGCAAATGAGTGTATTTCTCGAAAAACAGTCCGATTTGGGTTCAAGTAGATCATAAGGTTGACGGAACCTCGGGGAGTGCGCCTACCTGATGAGCCCGAGGTGGGAGGGCGAAACCGGTTGTGGGCTGTCTTTTCAGCAACCTTGTGATTAGTTTCCTTTATGAAAAACTCTAGAACAGTTGTTCGTATTTCTGGCGTGCTGAATGCATGCTGATGTATGTTGAATTGACTTGAGTCTATGGGGACAGTTCTGATGCACTTGGACGGTTTTCACGGTCAATGCATACATCGCGATATCTCGAAAATCGCAACATGGGACGGCCTGGTGCAGCACATTCAGCTATATGAGAACATCATAAACGAGAGATTCGGCTTGGTTCCAGGTGTCTCCCGACAAATCGAATTGGTTTGCAAATGAGTGTACTTCGCTAAGTTTGTGTTGTTTGAGGAGAAATTGTGTGCACTACAGAGGGATACAAGAACCCCTTCTGACACTGTTGGGAGGTTGCTATTTGAAAATATCTGCTGTTGGGAAAGTGTCAATTTTTTTTCTACATTTCGCTTGAGTGTATTGTCATTAGGGTTCCCCGAGAAACAGCGCATCACTATGAAGTGTTTGATTCTGGCCAGTCACGATACAGTGTTTCTTTCTCTCGGATGGACCACTGCGGTGAACAAAAGATCATTGGCAATCGTCCTTTTTTCAACATCGACCGTAGAACGAAGTGTGTTTGAGGTGTCTGAGGATGCACTTAGTCCGTACTAGTTGCGATTGTTAGATATGTGCATGAAGGTCTAATCGAATGGTTTTCAAGAGGGTAGGGGTTTTCAAGGGTTCGGAAAGGGAGGAATTTCAGTCCGTAAGAATTGGAGAGTTCCGCTTCAGCTGATGCCCGGTTACATAACCTCCCGGCTATACATTAGTCCCTTGTTTTTGCTGTCCAATACCTCTCCATGTTATTGATGGCATCTGTGTGGTTGAGACTTGTGTGTGGGCAATTCGGGATTTGTCTTTGACAAAGACAATGTGTTTCCAAAGTGAAATGCTGCATTTTTGTGTAGGCAATAGCGTTCCAGTCAGTGTTCTACTACACTCGTCTTAGGGTTGTAGGCATCCGTGTGCGTGAAGCCCCATCACGCCTACAGTCCCAACGATTTACGTTTGTTCGAAAGGTCAATGAGATGGTAGCCTGAACAAGTTAGAACAAATTTCAGTTCATCGTCGCGTCAACACTACGATGAACAGGTTTGTAGATATCACATGGAGCATTCAGAAGAAGATGAATAACTTCCCTATGCTATCACACTCGTGTTCCACCTGAAAGGCGCTCACTGTACGTGTAAGGTCTGATAGAAAACTAGTTCTGCTTGACGTGCAGATAAGTTTGATCGTGTCACACCGTGTCACTTCACAAATGGTTTCTACGCTGGATCTAGCTTTCTTATCAGTCTACTGCAAGTTGTGCTATCCTACGCTGGATTAGGGCGTTTCTATCAGACAGAACATTCCGAGTGAAAGTAGGCTCGAACTACTCTTCTCCAGTGCCGGTCTCCATTGGAATTCCTCAAGGACCACATCTGTTTCTGATCTACGACTGGACATTCTTTCAAGCCCATGTCTACTTTTTGTGGATGACTCTAAATCCTGGAGTTCAAATGCCAGTGCCCTCCAATGAGGCTTTCAAATAAATCATGGTAATACGGCAGTGAAGCATCGGTGTTGAACACTGATGTCATGCTGTCGACGATGATGGTGATGCCCCCCAAGGCCGAAAGGCGGTGGTCGTTGGATTGGCTCCTTTCGCAGAATGACGAAAAGTGCGTCCATATGTCATCCGGAGGAGACTCAGCGAACGCCTTTTGTCGTACGGGATGAGAATGGACCAGAAGACATCACGAGGGTAGATACCAAAAAGGGTATGTGGATCTTTCCAAACATGCCCTTCTCACTGCACAGTGAGAAGTCAGTTTAAAAGACATCGGCCGTCCTACGGATGATTCGGCGCACCTAGCCCCTTATTACTCGCATGGACATCCGAATACTCTATGGGACCTACGTCATACCGCGTCTTGGATATGCAAACCAAGTTGTTTACTCGGGACGCAAGAAGGCAGAATTTTTTCACACTTCGGGCAGTTGCTGTGTGGATTAACCTTTCCACGATAGTTGTCCACACTACATCTGGTACCCAGTTCAAAGCACTACTAGACGCTTTTTAATGTGAACTCTCGCACTGGCAAGCTTACCGTCCCACGCTGAGCACTTGAAGGACAGTGCTACACTTTTTTCGCTTGTGTCTTTCAGGTGAACGGCAGTCACTGAACGACAAGAACAAAATCGAGCCGGGAAACTTGGGCGAAAGCCCCGATCCTTATATCCACCCTTGAACCCTGGTGAGCCGACCGACATTCATTCAACTGGGTTTCGCAATGGCAACAGCTCCACTGTTCATACGTTAGCTGGGGGGAGGGGTGAGTAACGTTCTTTGCCCCTGTTCTAGAAGTTGCAGTCCAAAAAATGTCCCGAAACTGGGGCGACAGAACGAAATCCGTATCGATATTTTCGTAGCTCTCTAAAACCACATTCCTATTGGGAGAAAACTTCCCTTAAAAACGTATAGAACTATTGGCGAAATGCCCTCGATTGTAAATTAATCTGAGTTTAAGTGACCTTGTGATTAGTTTCAGTGACCTTATGTCGAGTGGAATTAGTACTTTCAGGAGATAAAACTAGCGAAATAACTTGTTTTTGTTGGTTATTACACCGTAAATTAATTCACTGGTACAAATTTAAAACGGTGAAGTCAATGTGTCACCGCTTCAAATCGACAGTCATACTCTTTCACTGGCCTTTTGAATACTGACATCTGAGTTACATGGTCCAATGCCGGTATTCTCTGAGATCGGTAGCACTGTGGATTTTTCTGTTTATGTCCGGCCGAGGTGAATTCGTTGTGAGCTGTGTAGGGCACGCTACTTTTATGAAGTATAAATGGCTATAGCCAAGTGTGTGACGCGACTGCACTCAAGAGAGAATTTTCCCAACGGTCACCCAAACAAACGCTTTGTCGTACGGGCTGTGTGTTCGAAACGAATACACGAAGAATACACAAAGAATCTGGTGGCAAAGTTTGGCAGTTTGTCCTTCAAATGGATCCTGATGAGACGGTTGAAAGTGGGGCTCAGGCACAGTTTGGTGGCCAGGTGCGCTTTAGCACCATGGTAACTAACCCCGTGACCAAAGCACCTCTGAATGTAACATCCATATACACCTGCTTGATCCAGGCCTCTGTGTGTTAAACACCATCGCTTTGAGTTTGAATAGCTCAGGACATCTGTTTTGCGAGGAAAAATTTCAGTTCTTGTTGGGCACTGCCGGGGAATGTAACTTCATTGCCTCCTCACTCAAGCGTCCAATTCGATTTTACTTCTGTTGTACCGGTACGAAACTGGCAAAGTCCAAGTTGGCTTTCTGTGAACTTTTCGTTCCATTGTTCCACCGTCCTTCTTCAGAATACCAAGACCAAGAAAATCTAGTCGACGGTTATACTGAGGTCCAACAGTGAACTTTGTATCAGAGTGAACTGAACTGACTTTACTCAACAAATCGGCTGAACCGGTATTATTATCGTCTGCGAACTTATCGTACAGCGTGAACTGACCGGTGAGCATGCTCACTCGCTGAGTTTCAACAGTGGTCAACAGTGGAACCAAACGAGGTCCCACGGTAACGCTATATTGTGCCGATAGATTTGTTTATTGAAACCAAACTGAAATATTTAGGTGCTAGGTGAGGATACGTTAGTAAATAATCACACAAAAGACAAGTTGTGGCGACTAACAGTCTCTGGACTTGTTGGCTTGTTGACGAACTGAAATGTATCTTTGAGAATCTGCATGTTGATACTTCTGGTCGGGTTGATTTTAACAGCCAAACCATGGCATGGTACACTGAACAAGTCAAGGATAAACGTGATGGTGAGACTGAGATTACGTACTTTGAGAAGCCCACATAGTCAAGGTTGTCTTGTAGCAGGGGACCGAAGTAGTCAAAACAATATTAGCATTATTGATCTCTGCTCTTTCTACGGTGTTTGGTCCTTCTCCTTATCCACTCTCTTGAATCTAGATTAGCCGGAGATGTTTTCCACCTTGATAAGGTTATGGCGGTCGTTGGCTTGTTCGCTGAGCTGGGTAATTTGATTACAAACGTTTCGTTTC